>NC_069503.1:82444557-82538728 GCF_027579735.1 Bombina bombina
ATTCAGTTTGTTGTTGTCGCTGCGGCATGATATCTATATGGTGCAATCTCTGCTACTTCTGTCCCCAGTATTTACAATTTATCAGGTTAGCTGCTATATAATAGAACATTAAATGGAAACTACATAATACATAACTTAAATAGAATAGCAAACAATGCAACACCATTGTAACTTTTATTATCTGAGCAGTGTATGTGACGATGTTTAATATGAGCTCTATTAAAAAACATTAGCCCCCCAAGTCCAGCTGCTCATAACAAATGGTGTGGGATAACGTTTTTAAAGTTTTCTGAGAATACTTGCCGGACAATGTCAGTTGGCTCAAAAGATCAGTGTTCATATTTCTTCTGTTGGTCCGTAAAAGCTATGGCGCCTTCTGTGTCACGTAGCTCATCTGAGATTGTGATTTTTTTCCTAGGTGCCTCGTGGTAGACTTCTATTACGGCGTTTTGGTATCATAGGCTTGGCGACTTGTCGCTTGTGTCTGTCCAGGGGTCAACCCTAAGCCCCTTTAAAGGCTCAGTTAGTGCTAACATCATGTCTGCCTGGAATTTATGCTGTTGTTTGCTGGTCGGCACCTCCTTGGTAGTTATTTCTCGGTAGGTGTGTTGTGCAAAGGCTGGTTTGCTTGTCGGTGAGAGTAAATTGAATCCAAAAACTTTTCAGAGACTTGATCAGTATAGACACCATATGTATGAATGGTTCCCTAGTGAAAACAACTCAAATCAAAAGTCCTACTCTCGCGGATATCACAAGGTCATTGCTTATAACATTATATTCCAAGTAACATGTGACAAGGGGCTTACCACACTGAAGAAGTTCACGGCCAGAGAAGAAAGTGACTTGCAAGCTGCGTACTCCAAATTGCTGCAGCTTTGCGTTCTCTATGTATAGGGCAAATGTTGCCAAAAATGTTTACAGCATGTAGCCTCTATGACTCACCAGATAGCACAGGTGAGAGTAGTAAAGTTTGAAAGGTGTTCCTTGATGCGGCATAGCTCCCGGGCTTGGGGAATGGTGTTATTCGATGGTGTGAAGCCCTGTTGTGCGTAAGTTTTTTTTTTTTTTTTTCCATGCTCTCGTTAGGTCTGTCATCATCCTGTATATCGCTATCTGGTTTTATCTGAGCGACTGTTTGGGATGTGTTATTGTTGGTTATCTTACGCATCAGCCAGTCGTATGGAGCCTTTTCCATCAAAAAGTTCATGAGTCGCTCAAATTGTGCATTGAGGGAAGCTGGCGTTCCCATATTTTCTACGGCAGCCATGTTGCAGTGAGATCCTCTTCTTCAGGGATATACAGCAGGCTGGTGGTTTAGTAGCTTGCCACTTTAGATATTTAAGGAATATAAGGGCGTCGGTACAAAGGTGTTGCTTCTTCCAGTGTAGACAAGAACCCTTGATTACTCGAGGGGGGTGGCACTGCCTATGTGTGAGCCGCTGCTCTAGGCCTTTTTCATCCAATGCCTGCTCAAACGTCAAAAATACAGTGCAATCTTTTATCAAATATCAAGCTGCAAGGCAGTGTGATCCTATAGAGAATAAGCGATAATGTTGCGCTGTAGGATTACTCTTATAACCAGCGGATTATTGAGGACTTAGTAGGAGCACAGGAAAAGTGCAACCATGTTAGATCGCGGTTCGGACACGCCTACTTTTGTTGTATTTTACCAGTGTTTTTTCCAGGTTAAATAATATCTTACACTTAATTTTTTTTTCTGGTCTCAGTGACATCGTTTGGTCATTTACATGACATAGTTTTAATATTAACATTTTTGTATATGCTCAGTTCATAGGCTAATTAACCACAGTGGCAACAGAAATGAAGGTTCCAGCGCCTTTGGTAAAAATATACCTGCTACACTATAAGGAAGATCCCCTATCAGATCTAAAATGAAGTAACAGCGATTCGATATATATAGGAGCGCCACAGAGGGCTAAGGTATATCACAGGACTAATCTAGATCAAATAATTCCAAGAAAACAAACTTGTAAATCTAAGTCCAACAAATATCTGTTAAAATTCCTTTTAATCACTTTGGGTTATATACAATTAAACCCATCACATGTGTTCCATTACAATACAATCTAAAATGCAATGCAAATACAATCAAAAATAGAGAGTACAAAATACAATAAAAATGTTATGGGATCTCGAAGTTCTGTCTTTTATATAGTATAAAAACTGAGCTTATAGCTACAAGTCCGGATTTAGACTACTATCAGTCAGCTATGTAATACTGAGGAAGCTTAGAGCTGATGGTGTGAAGTTAAACTAGAAATATTTAAGATTCGAGTAGGGATCCGGGTAACAGCTACCCAATCACAGATTACACTTGCGCAAGTTGAATTAGGGTCACAAATATCCAGTAGTGGAAGTTATAAACAAGTGATGACAAGAAGTATACGATCTAATTTGTGCTCAATATAATATAATCAAATTACAATCCAATTTGTTAAAAATATTAAAATCCTAAACAATTGCACTCCAAACCCACAAGTTACAGAATTCAAAAATTAAAAATGAAAATAAATATAAAATCTGAGTAAAAACTGTGATCCAAAGATAAAGTGACTTTGTGAAAAAATATACAAATTGTGCAAACAAATGATGTGTTATATATAAACCAAATCCAACCTAGCTAGAACAATACCGGTATGTTCTGAACAAATTAAACTAAAATCATCTTAACCTTAGTGGGAGATTTACAAACTTCTTTGTAAGAAAAATGTACAAACAAATGCAAATAATCCCTAATATAAAAAGTGAATATATGTGCGTGGATCCTTAACTCCCTCAAAAAATACTGGCAATCTCCTAATCGAATAATATCCTAGAGAATCAGATGTAAACAATGAGTCAAATACAGAAATACTAAATAGGAAAAATAAGGAGTATAAAATAAAAATAAAAAATAAAGTCTGAATGGTCCTGTGAACAGAGTCCTATTATGGATTTAAAAGTCAGTTAAAAATCCAATTCCTGGTGTCCCTCGATAGGGTCCAATGTAGCTGATGATCCTAACTTTTTAGGGATCCCAGTCGTGATCAATACAAACAATACCTAAAAAAGAAAAAGAAAGTGCACTAAACAAACAGCCTATGGGGTGCGGAGTATTGGTAAATAAACTCACCCCACGGGGGGGAGAGGGAGAGAGAGAGACGGGGGGGAGAGGGAGAGAGAGAGACGGGGGGGGAGAGGGAGAGAGACGGGGGGGGAGAGGGAGAGAGACGGGGGGGAGAGGGAGAGAGACGGGGGGGAGAGGGAGAGAGACGGGGGGGAGAGGGAGAGAGAGAGACGGGGGGGAGAGGGAGAGAGAGAGACGGGGGGGAGAGGGAGAGAGAGAGACGGGGGAGAGGGAGAGAGAGAGACGGGGGGAGAGGGAGAGAGAGAGAGACGGGGGGAGAGAGAGACGGGGAGAGAGACGGGGGGACAGGGAGAGAGAGACGGGGGGGACAGGGAGAGAGAGACGGGGGGGACAGGGAGAGAGAGACGGGGGGGACAGGGAGAGAGAGACGGGGGGGACAGGGAGAGAGAGACGGGGGGGAGAGGGAGAGAGAGAGACGGGGGAGAGGGAGAGAGAGAGACGGGGGAGAGAGAGAGACGGGGGGAGAGGGAGAGACGGGGGGGAGAGGGAGAGACGGGGGGGAGAGGGAGAGACGGGGGGGAGAGGGAGAGACGGGGGGGAGAGGGAGAGAGAGAGACGGGGGGGGAGAGAGAGAGACGGGGGGGAGAGGGAGAGAGAGAGACGGGGGGGAGAGGGAGAGAGAGAGACGGGGGGGAGAGGGAGAGAGAGAGACGGGGGGGAGAGGGAGAGAGAGAGACGGGGGGAGAGAGAGAGAGAGACGGGGGGAGAGAGAGACGGGGAGAGAGACGGGGGGACAGGGAGAGAGAGAGACGGGGGGACAGGGAGAGAGAGACGGGGGGACAGGGAGAGAGAGAGACGGGGGGACAGGGAGAGAGAGACGGAGGGGACAGGGAGAGAGAGACGGGGGGACAGGGAGAGAGAGACTGGGGGGACAGGGAGAGAGAGACGGGGGGGACAGGGAGAGAGAGACGGGGGGGACAGGGAGAGAGAGACGGGGGGGACAGAGAGAGAGAGACGGAGGGGACAGGGAGAGAGAGACGGAGGGGACAGGGAGAGAGAGACGGAGGGGACAGGGAGAGAGAGACGGAGGGGACAGGGAGAGAGAGACGGAGGGGACAGGGAGAGAGAGACGGAGGGGACAGGGAGAGAGAGACGGAGGGGACAGGGAGAGAGAGACGGAGGGGACAGGGAGAGAGAGACGGGGGGGACAGGGAGAGAGAGACGGGGGGGACAGGGAGAGAGAGACGGGGGGGACAGGGAGAGAGAGACGGGGGGGACAGGGAGAGAGAGACGGGGGGGACAGGGAGAGAGAGACGGGGGGGACAGGGAGAGAGAGACGGGGGGGACAGGGAGAGAGAGACGGGGGGGACAGGGAGAGAGAGACGGGGGGGACAGGGAGAGAGAGACGGGGGGGACAGGGAGAGAGAGACGGGGGGGACAGGGAGAGAGAGACGGGGGGGACAGGGAGAGAGAGACGGGGGGGACAGGGAGAGAGAGAGACGGGGGGAGAGGAAGAGAGAGACGGGGGGGAGAGGGAGAGAGAGAGACGGGGGGGAGAGAGAGAGAGACGGGGGAGAGGGAGAGAGAGAGAGAGACGGGGGGGAGAGGGAGAGAGAGAGAGACGGGGGGGAGAGGGAGAGAGAGAGACGGGGGGAGAGGGAGAGAGAGAGACGGGGTGGAGAGGGAGAGAGAGAGACGGGGGGGAGAGGGAGAGAGAGAGACGGGGGGGAGAGAGAGAGACGGGGGGGAGAGAGAGAGACGGGGGGGAGAGAGAGAGACGGGGGGAGAGAGAGACGGGGGGGGAGAGGGAGAGAGACGGGGGGGAGAGGGAGAGAGACGGGGGGGAGAGGGAGAGAGACGGGGGGGAGAGGGAGAGAGACGGGGGGGAGAGGGAGAGAGACGGGGGGGAGAGGGAGAGAGAGAGACGGGGGGGAGAGGGAGAGAGAGAGACGGGGGGGAGAGGGAGAGAGAGAGACGGGGGAGAGGGAGAGAGAGAGACGGGGGGAGAGGGAGAGAGAGAGAGACGGGGGGACAGGGAGAGAGAGAGACGGAGGGGACAGGGAGAGAGAGAGACGGAGGGGACAGGGAGAGAGAGACGGGGGGGACAGGGAGAGAGAGACGGGGGGAGAGGGAGAGACGGGGGGGAGAGGGAGAGGGAGACGGAGGGGACAGGGAGAGAGAGACGGGGGGACAGGGAGAGAGAGACGGGGGGACAGGGAGAGAGAGAGACGGGGGGACAGGGAGAGAGAGACGGAGGGGACAGGGAGAGAGAGACGGGGGGGACAGGGAGAGAGAGACGGGGGGGACAGGGAGAGAGAGACGGGGGGGACAGGGAGAGAGAGACGGGGGGGACAGGGAGAGAGAGACGGGGGGGACAGGGAGAGAGAGACGGGGGGGACAGGGAGAGAGAGACGGGGGGGACAGGGAGAGAGAGACGGGGGGGACAGGGAGAGAGAGACGGGGGGGACAGGGAGAGAGAGACGGAGGGGACAGGGAGAGAGAGACGGAGGGGACAGGGAGAGAGAGACGGGGGGGACAGGGAGAGAGAGACGGGGGGACAGGGAGAGAGAGACGGGGGGACAGGGAGAGAGAGAGACGGGGGGGACAGGGAGAGAGAGAGACGGGGGGGACAGGGAGAGAGAGAGACGGGGGGGACAGGGAGAGAGAGAGACGGGGGGGACAGGGAGAGAGAGAGACGGGGGGGGACAGGGAGAGAGAGACGGGGGGGGACAGGGAGAGAGAGAGACGGGGGGGACAGGGAGAGAGAGACGGGGGGACAGGGAGAGAGAGAGACGGGAGAGACGGGGGGGCAGGGAGAGAGAGATGGGGGGAAAGGGAGAGAGACACAATCACACAGAGGGTTAGAGAGACACATAAGGGATGAGAGAGTCAGAGGGGGAGGAAGAGGGACGGATAGAAAAGAGACCATGGGGGGAGAATGATACATAAGGAGAGAGACAGAAGGGAGAGACAGGGAGAGAGATGGATAGAGAGAGACACACAGAGGGGAGAGAGAGAGAGACAGAGGGGAGAGAGAGAGACAGAGGGGAGAGAGAGAGACAGAGGGGAGAGAGAGAGACAGAGGGGAGAGAGAGAGACAGATGGGAGAGAGAGACAGATGGGAGAGAGAGACAGATGGGAGAGAGAGACAGATGGGAGAGAGAGAGAGACAGGTGGGAGAGAGAGAGAGACAGGTGGGAGAGAGAGAGAGACAGGTGGGAGAGAGAGAGAGACAGGTGGGAGAGAGAGAGAGAGACAGGTGGGAAAGAGAGAGAGAGACAGATGGGAAAGAGAGAGAGAGACAGATGGGAAAGAGAGAGAGAGACAGATGGGAAAGAGAGAGAGAGACAGATGGGAAAGAGAGAGAGAGACAGATGGGAAAGAGAGAGAGAGACAGATGGGAAAGAGAGAGAGAGACAGATGGGAAAGAGAGAGAGAGACAGATGGGAAAGAGAGAGAGAGACAGATGGGAAAGAGAGAGAGAGACAGATGGGAAAGAGAGAGAGAGACAGATGGGAAAGAGAGAGAGAGACAGATGGGAAAGAGAGAGAGAGACAGATGGGAAAGAGAGAGAGAGACAGATGGGAGAGAGAGAGAGAGACAGATGGGAGAGAGAGAGAGAGAGAGACAGATGGGAGAGAGAGAGAGAGACAGATGGGAGAGAGAGAGAGACAGATGGGAGAGAGAGAGAGAGAGAGAGAGAGAGAGAGAAAGAGAGACAGATGGGAGAGAGAGAGACAGATGGGAGAGAGACAGATGGGAGAGAGAGAGACAGATGGGAGAGAGAGAGACAGATGGGAGAGAGACAGATGGGAGAGAGACAGATGGGAGAGAGACAGATGGGAGAGAGAGAGACAGATGGGAGAGAGAGAGACAGATGGGAGAGAGAGAGACAGATGGGAGAGAGAGAGACAGATGGGAGAGAGAGAGACAGATGGGAGAGAGAGAGACAGATGGGAGAGAGAGAGACAGATGGGAGAGAGAGAGAGAGACAGATGGGAGAGAGAGAGAGACAGATGGGAGAGAGAGAGAGACAGATGGGAGAGAGAGAGAGAGAGACAGATGGGAGAGAGAGAGAGAGAGACAGATGGGAGAGAGAGAGAGAGACACAGAGGGGAGTGAGAGAGAGACACAGAGGGGAGTGAGAGAGAGACACAGAGGGGAGTGAGAGAGAGACACAGAGGGGAGTGCGAGAGAGACACAGAGGGGAGTGCGAGAGAGACACAGAGGGGAGTGCGAGAGAGACACAGAGGGGAGTGCGAGAGAGACACAGAGGGGAGTGCGAGAGAGACACAGAGGGGAGTGCGAGAGAGACACAGAGGGGAGTGCGAGAGAGACACAGAGGGGAGTGCGAGAGAGACACAGAGGGGAGTGCGAGAGAGACACAGAGGGGAGTGCGACACGTGGGGAGAGAGGGAGACAGAGGGGGGAGTGCGACACATAAGTGGGGAGAGAGGGAGACAGAGGGGGGAGTGCGACACATAAGTGGGGAGAGAGGGAGACAGAGGGGGGAGTGCGACACATAAGTGGGGAGAGAGGGAACACTGAAATGGGGGAGGCACCACTGAATGTTTAAGTAGTTTATTTTAAGTGACTATCAAATGCTAATAGTCTACAATCTATTTAAAATATCTGAAACAGAACAGCACATATGAATGGGAGCATTAATAAATTATTATTTGTTGTCTACATCAGGGTTGTCCAACATACACCTAAGGAATCCCTGGTTTAAATGAAATACTATAGCTGCAGGAGCCATGGAGAATATGTGCTATAACTCATTCTAAACTGCTTGGTTTCATTTTACATTACCATGCTGTTGGTCTAGCTTACTCTTGTCAAATAACAACTCATCCATACAAACAGCATAATAGGAAGATATGAGAAAACACAGTTGCAGAGCTACAGAGAGTTCATAAGTCAGTAAGAGAGTGATAAAACTATAAATTAGTGTGAAGTACAGAGGCAAGATGCTAAGGTAGTGGGTGTAAACTTTGAGTAAACAAAATACAAAAACGATCCTTAAACTGCTGTAAAAGAGTAAAAAAACAAACACTAAACCACATTCATAAAATTATAATTTTCACTAACAGAATCCCTTTCAGTAAAATCTAAGGTTGCAGAACTTACTTTAATAAAATGTGGCTAAAACACTGCTCTCTCTGCATCTCTTCCTGCTCTGTAAGGAAATGAGAGTGGAACATTCCACTGCACTTGGAGGGGAAGTACTGAACTCTCTTTTTTCACTGGAAAAGCTGGGAGCTGCACAGGGCAGCAACAAAATAAATTAAAGTAGTTTTTTTCCGTTTTTGTTTTGTTTTATATGATTTAACCCTTTAAGGACACAGCTTTCAGTTTGCTCAATTGTTTTATGACGGAAAAATTCCGTCATATGTCCTTAAGAGGTTAACATCCAGCCCCAACCCTAAATTCCCATGGCTGATGCCTCAAATAAGCACTTATGGGTCATGTAATGATCTTAACTACTTTCATCCAGTAGGTGGCACAGCATGTTGTGTAATGGAGGGCAGACCTGCTTGTGCCTCTCCATTGCACAACATGTAGCTGTGAAAAAAAAATGCTGGAAAAAAAATTGCAATATTTTTTTTTATTTTTTTTTTAAAGCCTATAAAAAAAAATATTTGCCCATATGAGAGGTGAAGTCCTGCCTCTAGTGACTGCACATGTACTCATGTGAGTCACACAGAGAAAGGTGACACTCCCACATTAGTAATAATATCTGTGTAACACTCAGTGATATCACAGGAGGAACCAGAGAGACTTCATACTTACAGAGCTTCTGCTAAACGGTAATATGCAAACCCTGACATAAATCTTTATTAACAGCCTCACACTGTTGTGTTTTATATAATGATGAGAAAATATTGTTCTGTATTTTGTTGTGATAAAGATAAAATATTTTAATTCATATAGGAAACTGAGTTTATATAAAAATGCTACTGTTTGTTTTCTATATTTTGTAATGATCTGTTAATTAATTCAATGTTTAGTTCTTTCATTTAAAGAGGATAATTTAATACATAATGATTTATAAAATGTTGTAAAATGAATGTTTGTAGCAAAACCAAACCATATTTTCAAGCTTGAGGGGGTCTGTGCAATAATACATTTGTGGGGGTTGTTCCTGTTATCCAATGAGCAACAGATTCTTGAGCAGCAGCCAACCAGAATCCTGTATTTCCCTAAAGGTTTATAATTACCTGTAGCGCCTTGATTAACCATTTTTCATTGAATCTCTCAATGATGTTGCTGGTCTATATATGGGGGTGTTTCTTTAATAGTGAGGTCTCGATGCCAGCTGTAAGACTGTGCTAATTTAGCAAGAGTGTAGGAGGGTCTAATAGTGCGGCAAGACAAGCTCCGTTACAGACAAACAATCCCTTAATAGGGCGTGTCACATTCGTTAAGGGTGTAAAGTGATTTTGAAGCTGCTATTTGCTTCAGTAATAAATATCACTGTTTATTTTCAGTTATATTTAACGGACATAATACACTCATTTTTTTCTTTGCATAAATGTTTTGTAGATGATTGTTTTTTTTTTTTTAAATGTATAGTTTAGCTTATTTTTAAATAACATTGCTCGGATTTTCAGACTCCTAACCAAGCCCCAAAGTTTTAGGAGAATACTGTCAGATACCTACTCCAGCTTGCTCCTGTTTGTGTAAAGGGTCTTTTCATATGCAAAAGCTACCTTTTCAACAGAGCTAAACTGAGAGCCTCTAAGTAAGTTTTTGAACAGTTTTATACTGGATTTTTATATCGGTATCCGTGCATCTTATTCTTTATAGTTGTGTCTATTACATGCAGTTATATGCAAATTGGTGTATACTGTCCCTTTAAGTAGCCTCAGTCTCATCACATATACTGATCTAATCATAAATATCTTGTGATCTGCATATTATTTTATTTCTAATGAGGTTATTTTATAATACATTTCTTATTTCTATTAGCTGCACCAATCAGAATGTTTATCCCACTAATCTGTGACTGATTCTTGTTGTTAGTAAAGACCTTAGTAAGTGTATTCTGCACCTTTAGCTTGCTGCTGTTTGTCACATGATCACAGACTTAAAGGGACAGTGTCCTGTAAATTTGGTTTCCCCTTAAAGGGACAAGAAACCCAAAATATGTGTCATTGTTTAGTTAGAACATATAAACTTTCCAATTTACTTCTATTAGGATATTTGCTTCATTCTTTTGGTATCCTTTATTGAACCAGCAGAAATGCATGACTGGGAGCTAGCTGAGCACACAAGGTGAGCCAATGACAAGAGGTTTGTATGTGCAGACACTAATCGGCAGCTAGCGCACCATAGGGCATTATATGCTTTGCCACAAAGGTCTCCAATGGAACAAATCAGATTCTATAAGTAAATAGAAAGTTGATTAAATTTAAATCATGAAAGTTTAAAGGGATACTGAACCCAAATGTTTTCTTTCATGATTCAGATAGAGCGTGCAGTTTTAAGTAACTTTCTTATTTACTCCTATTATCAATTTTCTTTGTTCTCTTGCTATCTTTAGTTGAAAAAGAAGGCATCTAAGCTAAGGAGCCAGCCAATTTTTGGGTCAGCACCCTGGACAACACTTGTTTATTGGTGGGTGAATTTATCCACAAATCAGCAAGAACAACCCAGGTTGTGAACCAAAAATAAGCCGGCATCTAAACATATATTTTTGCTTTTTATCTAAATGTACATTTTTATTTTTATCTGAAATAGTTGTTTGCTGTTTCAAATTTATGTCCACTATCAAATTTTACAGGTGCAGAACAAAATGTCAGAAATAAATCTACCTTTCTCCTGTTAAGTGTAGTCAGTCCACGGGTCATCCATTACTTATGGGATTATATCTCCTCCCTAACAGGAAGTGCAAGAGGATCACCCAAGCAGAGCTGCTATATAGCTCCTCCCCTCTACGTCATACCCAGTCATTCTCTTGCACCTAACTAATAGATAGGACGTGTGAGAGGACTGTGGTTATTAAAACTAGTTTTTATTTCTTCAATCAAAAGTTTGTTATTTTAAACAGCACCGGAGTGTGTTGTTTCTTCTCAGGCAGCATTAGAAGAAGAATCTACCTGAGTTTGTGTATGATCTTAGCGGTCGTAACTAAGATCCACTTGCTGTTCTCGGCCATTCTGAGGAGTGAGGTAACTTCAGAACAGGGGATAGCAGGCAGGGTTCACCTGCAAGGAGGTATGTTGCAGTATATTATTTTCTAAGGAATGGAATTGACTGAGAAAATACTGCTAATACCCATGTAATGTAAGTGCAGCCTTAAATGCAGTAGTAGCGACTGGTATCAGGCTGATATGTATGTATGTTTACACTGAGGTATTTCTGGGGAATGGAACTTCACTAAGAAAATACTGTATATATTTAAGTAATATTTGAGCCTCCACTGCAGTGAAAGCGACTAGCAGCAGGCTTATTAATAAAATTTCATAATTTTTATTTTTAAAACGTTTACTGGCATGTTAATCGTTTTTTTCTGAGGTACTTGGTGATAAAACTTTATGGGCATGATTTTTACCACATGGCTGTCGTTTGTTTCTGAATAAAATCAGTTTACTGAGCTTCCCCACTGTTGTAATATGAGTGGGAGGGGCCTATTTTAGCGCTTTATTGCGCAGTAAAAATTCAGTCACAGTCTTCCTATTTCTTCCTCCATGATCCAGGACGTCTCTACAGAGCCCAGGGGTCTCCAAAACTAGTTTTGAGGGAGGTAATCACTCACAGCAGACCTGTGAGAATGTGTTTTGACTGTGATAAAAACGTTAATATTAAATTGTTATCCGTTTTTGGGTACTAAGGGGCTAATCATCCATTTGCTGGTGGGTGCAATCCTTTGCTAACTTAATGCATTTACTGTGAAAATTTGGTTGCTATAACTAATTTGGTTCATTGTTATTTCAACTGTGACAGTTTTTTGTGCTTCTTAAAGGCACAGTAGCGTTTTTTATATTGCTTGTAAATTTATTTGAAAAGTATTTTCCAAGCTTGCTAGTCTCATTGCTAGTTTGTTTAAACATGTCTGACACAGATGAATCTCTTTGTGCAATATGTTTAAAGGCCAATGTGGAGCCCAATAGAAATTTGTGTACTAATTGCATTGATGCTACTTTAAATAAAAGCCAATCTGTACATGTAAAGAAAATTTCACCAGACAACGAGGGGGAAGTTATGCCGACTAACTCTCCTCACGTGTCAGTACCTTCGCCTCCCGCTCAGGAGGTGCGTGATATTGTGGCGCCAAGTACATCAGGGCGGCCCATACAAATCACTTTGCAAGACATGGCTAATGTTATGACTGAAGTACTATCTAAATTGCCAGAATTTAGGGGTAAACGCGATCACTCTGGGGTAAGAACAGAGTGTGCTGATAATAATAGAGCCATGTCTGATACTGCGTCACAATTTGCAGAACATGAGGACGGAGAGCTTCATTCTGTGGGTGACGGATCTGATCCAAGTAAACTGGACTCAGACATTTCAAATTTTAAATTTAAGCTTGAGAACCTCCGTGTATTACTAGGGGAGGTATTAGCGGCTCTGAATGATTGTAACAAGGTTGCAATTCCAGAGAAAATATGTAGGCTGGATAAATATTTTGCGGTACCGGCGTGTACTGACGTTTTTCCTATACCTAAAAGGCTTACAGAAATTGTTAACAAGGAGTGGGATAGACCCGGTGTGCCTTTTTCACCCCCTCCTATATTTAGAAAAATGTTTCCAATAGACGCCACCACACGGGACTTATGGCAGACGGTCCCTAAGGTGGAGGGAGCAGTTTCTACTCTGGCTAAGCGCACCACTATCCCGGTGGAGGATAGCTGTGCTTTTTCCGATCCAATGGATAAAAAGTTAGAGGGTTACCTTAAGAAAATGTTTGTTCAGCAAGGTTTTATATTAAAACCCCTTGCATGCATTGCGCCTGTCACGGCTGCGGCGGCATTCTGGTTTGAGTCTCTGGAAGAGACCCTTAGCACAGCTCCATTGGATGAGATTATAGACAAGCTTAAAGTCCTTAAGCTAGTTAATTCATTTATTTCTGATGCCGTAGTACACTTAACTAAACTTACGGCTAAGAACTCCAGATTCGCCATTCAAGCGCGTAGAGCGCTGTGGCTTAAATCCTGGTCAGCCGATGTGACTTCTAAATCTAAATTGCTTAACATCCCTTTCAAAGGGCAGACATTATTCGGGCCCGGTTTGAAAGAAATCGCTGACATTACTGGAGGTAAGTACCATGCCCTGCCTCAAGACAGGGCCAAACCAAGGGCTAAACAGTCTAATTTTCGTGCCTTTCGTAACTTCAAGGCAGGAGCAGCATCAACTTCCTCCGCTCCAAGACAGGAAGGAACTGTTGCTCGCTACAGACAGGGCTGGAAACCTAACCAGTCCTGGAACAATGGCAAGCAGGCCAGAAAACCTGCTGCTGCCCCTAAGACAGCATGAAGTGAGGGCCCCCGATCCGGAAACGGATCTAGTGGGGGGCAGACTTTCTCTCTTCGCCCAGGCTTGGGCAAGAGATGTCCAGGATCCCTGGGCGTTAGAGATCATATCTCAGGGATATCTTCTGGACTTCAAAGCTTCTCCTCCAAAAGGGAGATTTCATCTTTCAAGGTTGTCAGCAAACCAGATAAAGAAAGAGGCGTTTCTACGCTGTGTACAAGACCTTTTACTAATGGGAGTGATCCACCCAGTTCCGCGGTCGGAACACGGACAAGGGTTTTACTCAAATCTGTTTGTGGTTCCCAAAAAAGAGGGAACCTTCAGATCTATCTTGGACTTAAAGATCCTAAACAAATTCCTAAGAGTTCCATCGTTCAAAATGGAAACTATTCGGACCATCTTACCTATGATCCAAAAGGGTCAGTACATGACCACAGTGGATTTAAAGGATGCCTACCTTCACATACCGATTCACAAGGATCATTACCGGTATCTAAGGTTTGCCTTCCTAAACAGGCATTACCAGTTTGTAGCTCTTCCCTTCGGGTTAGCTACAGCTCCAAGAATCTTTACAAAGGTTCTGGGCTCTCTTCTGGCGGTACTAAGACCGCGAGGAATAGCGGTAGCTCCGTACCTAGACGGCATTCTGATACAAGCGTCAAGTTTCCAAACTGCCAAGTCTCATACAGAGTTAGTTCTGGCATTTCTAAGGTCGCATGGGTGGAAGGTGAACGTAGAAAAGAGTTCTCTATTGCCACTCACAAGAGTTCCCTTCTTGGGGACTCTTATAGATTCTGTAGAAATGAAAATTTACCTGACAGAGGACAGGTTATCAAAACTTCTAAATGCTTGCCGTGTCCTTCATTCCATTCAACACCCGTCAGTGGCTCAATGCATGGAGGTAATCGGCTTAATGGTAGCGGCAATGGACATAGTACCTTTTGCACGCCTGCATCTCAGACCGCTGCAATTGTGCATGCTAAGTCAGTGGAATGGGGATTACTCAGATTTGTCCCCTATGCTAAATCTGGATCAAGAGACCAGAGATTCTCTTCTATGGTGGCTTTCTCGGCCACATCTGTCCAGGGGGATGCCCTTCAGCAGGCCAGATTGGACGATTGTAACAACAGACGCCAGCCTGCTAGGTTGGGGCGCTGTCTGGAATTCCCTGAAGGCTCAGGGATCATGGACTCAGGAGGAGAGACTCCTTCCAATAAACATTCTGGAATTAAGAGCAGTTTTCAATGCCCTTCTGGCTTGGCCTCAGTTAGCAACTCTGAGGTTCATCAGGTTTCAGTCGGACAACATCACGACTGTGGCTTACATCAACCATCAGGGAGGGACAAGGAGTTCCCTAGCGATGATGGAAGTCTCAAAGATAATTCGCTGGGCAGAGTCTCACTCTTGCCACCTGTCAGCGATCCACATCCCAGGCGTGGAGAACTGGGAGGCGGATTTCCTAAGTCGCCAGACTTTTCATCCGGGGGAGTGGGAACTTCATCCGGAGGTGTTTGCCCAACTGCTTCAGCATTGGGGCAAACCAGATCTGGATCTCATGGCGTCTCGCCAGAACGCCAAGCTTCCTTGTTACGGATCCAGGTCCAGGGACCCGGGAGCGGTACTGATAGATGCTCTGACAGCACCTTGGGTTTTCAACATGGCTTATGTGTTTCCACCCTTCCCGATGCTTCCTCGATTGATTGCCAGGATCAAACAGGAGAGAGCATCGATGATTCTAATAGCGCCTGCGTGGCCACGCAGGACCTGGTATGCAGATCTAGTGGACATGTCGTCCTGTCCACCATGGTCTCTGCCTCTGAGACAGGACCTTCTGATTCAGGGTCCTTTCAAACATCCAAATCTAATTTCTCTGAGGCTGACTGCATGGAGATTGAACGCTTGATTCTATCAAAGCGGGGATTCTCGGAGTCAGTGATTGACACCTTAATACAGGCTAGGAAACCTGTTACCAGGAAAATTTACCATAAAATATGGCGTAAATACTTATATTGGTGCGAATCCAAGAGTTACTCATGGAGTAAGGTTAGGATTCCTAGGATATTGTCTTTTCTACAAGAAGGTTTAGAAAAGGGTTTATCTGCTAGTTCGTTAAAGGGACAGATCTCAGCTCTGTCTTTCCTTTTACACAAACGTCTGTCAGAAGTTCCGGACGTTCAGGCTTTGGCTAGGATTAAGCCTGTGTTTAAGACTGTTGCTCCGCCGTGGAGCTTAAACTTAGTTCTTAACGTTCTGCAAGGTGTTCCGTTTGAACCCCTTCATTCCATTGATATCAAGCTGTTATCTTTGAAAGTTCTGTTTTTAATGGCTATTTCCTTGGCTCGAAGAGTCTCTGAGTTATCGGCCTTACATTGTGATTCTCCTTATCTGATTTTTCATTCAGACAAGGTCGTTCTGCGTACTAAACCTGGGTTCTTACCTAAGGTAGTCACTAACAGGAATATCAATCAAGAGATTGTTGTTCCATCATTGTGCCCTAACCCTTCTTCAAAGAAGGAACGACTTCTGCACAATCTGGACGTCGTCCGTGCCCTGAAATTTTATTTGCAGGCAACTAAGGATTTTCGTCAAACTTCTTCCCTGTTTGTCGTTTATTCTGGACAGAGGAGAGGTCAAAAAGCTTCGGCTACCTCTCTCTCTTTTTGGCTTCGTAGCATAATACGTTTAGCATATGAGACTGCTGGACAGCAGCCTCCTGAAAGGATTACAGCTCATTCTACTAGAGCTGTGGCTTCCACTTGGGCCTTTAAGAATGAGGCCTCTGTTGAACAGATTTGCAAGGCTGCAACTTGGTCTTCACTTCATACTTTTTCAAAATTTTACAAATTTGACACTTTTGCTTCTTCGGAGGCTGTTTTTGGGAGAAAGGTTCTACAGGCAGTGGTTCCTTTCGTGTAAAGATCGTGCCTTTCCCTCCCGTCATCCATGTACTTTTAGCTTTGGTATTGGTATCCCATAAGTAATGAATGACCCGTGGACTGACTACACTTAACAGGAGAAAACATAATTTATGCTTACCTGATAAATTCCTTTCTCCTGTAGTGTAGTCAGTCCACGGCCCGCCCTGTTGTTTACGGCAGGTCTAAAAAAAATTTAACTTAAACTCCAGTCACCACTACACCCTATAGTTTCTCCTTTCTCGTTTGGTTTCGGTCGAATGACTGGGTATGACGTAGAGGGGAGGAGCTATATAGCAGCTCTGCTTGGGTGATCCTCTTGCACTTCCTGTTAGGGAGGAGATATAATCCCATAAGTAATGGATGACCCGTGGACTGACTACACTACAGGAGAAAGGAATTTATCAGGTAAGCATAAATTATGTTTTTAAATGGGCTGAGCTTGCTTAGAGATCGTATATTTTTGTGTTATCAATCTATGTAAACACAAAGGCTTCCTTTTCTTATCTGTGTCCTAGATAACAATTTAAAATTAACATTGTAGTGCCTGCCCCCCCCCCAGCAGTGTGATTTAAGACAACTCACTTTTGACCAAGACAAGTTAAAGGACTGGGGGCAGAGCAAAGGACAAATGCAAAATGTAGCGTCTTTTAAGCATTGTACAAATTGGTCACAAGGAGGGGTACCTATCTGGTACAGAAAGACTACAGATACAGTGTGTAGCTTCATGCTGTCTGTAACAACGGACTATCACATGCATAGTATCTGTGTATGTTTGTACGCGTTACCCTTAGTGATCTACAAGAAGTTTGTCTTTTGTTGTTAATAAATTATACATTTGCTTTAAGCATTTGTCTGTGTCTGTATCCAGTCTGCCTGGGGTCTGCACAATAGAGCTGATTATCTTGAGCTGTTGAAGCTCTAACTAATGTGAGTATTCTGGGTCTGCCTTCCATCTGGGGAGTGAAGATTACACACTATTATGCTATGATGTCTTTCTTTCTCTTCCTTCTGAGGAACATCGTATGGACTATTTGTATTTGTGGTACTGTCTCCATTAAAGACTCTGTTCACGTTGGATATATTCCTGCCTATTACTCTGTATTCTTATCACTATTTGTGTGTGGTTTTTGTTACACTTTTTATTTTTAGTAAATACAAAATGTCTGACAGTGAGGGTCTGTAGAAAGTACGATATCAATACTGTAGTATTAGATTTAACTTACATTTAAACGGCACTTATTTAACATTTGTGTGAGTGCTGCTCTTTGATATAAATAATGGTGAAAAAAATGATGATATATTTGTAAGGTTGTGGTTTGTCCCACTCATAAATAGATTGTCTACTCCTGAGCTTATATTGTAAAGTTCTGAATAGTTCAATATTTAAGTTCCAACTATAACACCCACAGAGTTAACTGTGCTAAATGCTTGTGCTGAATCAATAGCACATATGTAATAACCGAATCAGCTGATCTGTATCACATGAATTGTTATGTGTGCCTTTAATTATACCATATGTACAGTTAATCAGAACCATTATTTATTATTATCTGTCTAAACTATTTAATATACTTTTTACAGACACGACCAGAGCACTGAGAGATATCAGGTATTGATGTAACTGGAGTGAATAAGGGAACCTTCTTCCTGAGCACAGACTTTGAAGCCTATCAGCATGAACTCATATGTGTTAGGTGAGTAAAATAGATATTATGCTGACTTTAATTACTGGGAAAATAGAATAGATCACTCATTAAACAAATATAAACTATTATATTTATATCTGCATCTTTTAAGAACATTTGTGTCAGCATCTGCTTTCAGTACACCTGCAACTCTACCTTCCCCTGCCCTGACCCAACTCATGGAACTCCCATAACTACACTTATGCCTACCTTGTTCCCATTTGTGGAACAACCACAACTCCCCACTGAGTGTTCCCCATCCCAGAACCACCACTGATTTGTTTTCTTAATTTAACAGTATTATTAAACTAGTAACCTTTTTGGCTGGTTATATAAATCAAACAACTGCAACCGCAGGCTAAAAAGTATCATAAGATCACTGCTCCATAGCCTTTTAAAACATGTCACACTGATGATTAATCTGTGATGATTAAGACATCATATTCTTACCCCATTCATTGAGTATGAGCCGGGCAGAGCTGTATGTGCATTTTCTTGTGCAATGTTAAATGAGGATGGTGGATGCCCATAAATTGTTTTCATCCGTAATCAGAGTTTTAGTTTATTATAATGTAGAAATATTATTATATTATTTGTCTTTTGTTTTAATTTATGATTTACAGGTTAATCAATTTAAAAATGAATACAAAACAGAATACTTTGTATGGAGTGTAAATAAATGTTTTGTTGTTTTTTTAAAAGATGGATTCCATTAAAAAGAATAAACTTTCTTTATTTTCTTCCCTTTTTTATGTAGACACTTGACTAGTTAATATCCATCCTTCACTACAGGAAGCATCAGAATGATACAGAAGACTCCAAAAGTCTCAGACACTAATAACTATTCACAAACAATGGGGATATCACAGCAGATATGTAAAGAAGAGGTTAATTAGCAGGAACTGGGCAGCAATCATTATGTACAGAGAGTAATTTAGACATCAAACAAGAGGACAACATTTATGCCTTATCTAGTGAAATTATTATCCTAGAGGATAAACCACACACATTTACTGAGTTTTCAAAACATTTAAAAGAAGGGAAAAGTCTTGATTCTAGCCAAATGTTTCATACAAAGGAGAAACCATTCAAATGTACAGAATGTGAGAAAAGCTTCACATGTAATTTGCATCTCCCTGAACACCACACAGTTGACACAGTTGTGAAACCTTACACATGTACAGAATGTAGGAGATGTTTCACATCTAAAGAAAACCATATGTATCATGAAAAAGCCCACACAGGGGAGAAACATTTCACATGTAATGAGTGTGGGAGATGTTTCACATCCAAGGTAAATCTCATATCTCATGAAATGACCTACACAGGGGAGAAACCTTTCACATGTGCAAAATGTGGAAAAAGTTTCACACATAAGGATTATCTGAAAACTCATGAAAGGATTCACACTGCAGAAAAGCCATTCACATGTACAGAGTGTGGAAAATGTTTTACACGGAAGAGTAGTCTGAAAATTCATGAAAGAATTCACACAGGAGAAAAGCCTTTTACGTGTACAGAGTGCGGAAAAAGTTTTACACAAATACATAGTCTGAGAATTCATGAAATGATTCACACAGCAGAAAAGCCATTCACTTGTACAGAGTGTGGAAAATGTTTTATACGGAAGAGTAGTCTGAAAATTCATGAAAGAATTCACACAGGAGAAAAGCCTTTCACATGTACAGAGTGTGGAAAAAAATTTAAACTAATAAGTCATCTGAAAAGTCATGAAAGGAATCACACAGGAGAAAAACCTTTCACATGTACAGAGTGTGGAAAAAGTTTTACACAAATACATAGTCTAAAAATTCATGAAAGGAGTCACACAGGAGAAAAAGAAGAAAAATCTTTCACATGTACAGAGTGTGGAAAAGGATTTACAAACAAGAGTAATCTGAAAACTCATGAAATGATTCACACAGGAGAAAAACCTTTCACATGTACAGAGTGTGGAAAATGTTTTACACAAATAAGTGGTCTGAAAACCCATGAAAGGATTCACACAGGAGAAAAACCTTTCACATGTACAGAGTGTGGAAAATGTTTTACACTAAAGAATAGTCTGAAAACTCATGAAAGGATTCACACAGGAGAAAACCCTTTCACATGTACAGAGTGTGGAAAATGTTTTACACAAATAAGTGGTCTGAAAATTCATAAAAGGATTCACACAGGAGAAAAACCTTTCACATGTACAGAGTGTGGAAAATGTTTTACACAAATAAATGGTCTGAAAACTCATGAAAGGAGTCACACAGGAGAAAAACCTTTCACATGTAGAGAGTGTGGAAAATGTTTTACACAAATAAGTGGTCTGAAAACTCATGAAAGGAGTCACAAGAGAAAACCCTCTCACATGTACAGAGTGTGGAAAAGGATTTACAAACAAGAGTAATCTGAAAACTCATAAAAGGCTTCTCACAGGAGAAAAACCTTTCACATGTACAGAGTGTGGAAAATGTTTTACACAAATAAGTGGTCTGAAAACTCATGAAAGGAGTCACAGGAGAAAAACCTTTCACATGTACAGAGTGTGAAAAATGTTTTACACAAATGGCCTGAAAACTCATGAAAGGAGTCACACAGGAGAAAATTCTTTCACATGTTTAGAAAGTTGAAAAAGGTATCTTGTGCCAGTCAGGTATCACAAAAACACCAAATATTTACACATAAAATATTTATATGCACTGTGTGGAAACCTTTTAAAAATTATCCTAAAGAGGACAAACTCTCTAAATGTCACGCCACCCGGCCGTCGCTCTATCCATTGCCATGGACGATGCGGTAAGCTTAAGGCGCCGGTGATGACATAATCACTGCACGCCTCTCTTCCTGATGCCGGTCCGGATCCCTCCTGTGGCGCGAATCCTGCACCTATGTAAGTACTTCAGTTACACTCATCTGTGTCCAAATATAGGTGTTACTGTGTGTGCTCCTGGGTGCTGTATTACTTACTATTGCTGGATTGCCATACTGTTACTGAACTCTGCTTAACCCCTGTATTGCTGGATTGCCTTATTATTGCTTAACCCCTGAACTGTTATACTGCTGGATTTCCTTGTTGCTGACACCTGCCTGTTCCTGACCATTCTATTGGTTTACCCTTGAACTGCTTTTCTGCTGGATTGCCTTCCTGTTGCCGGACTCAGCCTGTCTTGACCATTCTCAGCCTTCATCTAATTGTCGTCCTGCTTACCTCATTTTATAAACTCTTTCTGTTCTTGGATATTTCCTATCATTCCACTTGACGCCGGGATAAAAAGACTACTGGCCAAGTTTGGTCTGATAGAGAAATATGCCACAAGCATTACACTAAATAGAAGAGTCAAAAAAGGATTCTATTGTAAATAATACTTTCTAAATCCTAGTTACAAAATCTCCATATTGGAAGTGCTCTCCTGCTGTACTTTGTTCCTCTATATATGCGCACCTCAGTTTCTCTCATATCAATGTGATAGAATCCAAACACGACACAGGAATATACAGATCTGTCCTCATACTGACCAGTTTACACAACCATTCACCACCAAAGCAAGTTAGGAGTTGTACGTTTGTTTTACATAGAGGAGGAAATAATTATATTTACAAAATAAAGGAGTTTTTATAGGAATAGAGTGTTAGAGAATTATATAAATCAGTCTCAAATGATTGACATCTGGGAGACATATTTATTGTGCACATCATGTGGATAAACCTTTTCTTATAGCAATAGATGCTTAGCATTGTACATGTTATATACCAGGGGAATTACTGAGGGGAAACTGATTTTATTTCATGAGACACAATATCAGTAACTGGTACATTTGTGATCATAATCAGTTTAATTTAAATGGCTACTATAACCTACATGTATACTGGGTATGTAATATGTGTGTCATGTTCTGTAACTTGATATTATGTCAGATGTTTTCATGTTAGTTAGTAGCCACAAGAACTGATAATAGCACATACTGTATATATAAAGGGAACATTATATGTCTGATAAATCCCTTTGTATCAAGAGCACAAGTGTTAGGTATATTTATACCATTGTGTGCATATATCATGTAATGCTGCTTTTTACCATATAATGATATACAATGTTTTTTCATGCAAATAAAAATGATTGGAATCCAGAACAGTATTTTGTATTTTTTTTTGTATAATGAAAAACACAATATCCCAGAATAATAAGGAAAACATAATAACAAACAGAAGCCAAATCTGACAGTAAAAGTTAAACACTGATAATGTATATAGAGCAGCAATTTTACCCAACTTTCTAATTTACTTCTATTATCTAAATGTAGTTGTTGTTTTGGTATCTCTTGTTAAAGAGTAAACCTAGGAGACTAATATGAGCTTAGGAGCGTGCACGTGTATTTAGCACTCTGTGCAGCAGTGCTTGTAACTATGTATAACATTGCTATAAATGTTGTTGCAATCTCTGCTGCCTAAAGACACACGCACACTCCTGAGTTAACCTATGATTACTCTTTAACAAAGGATAGCAAGAGAACTAAGCACAATTGATAATATAAGTAAATTAGAAAGTTTTTTTGAAATGTCATGTTATATTTAACCCATTTAAGTTTTATTTTGACTTTACTGTCTCTTTAACAGTACATAAAACAATATCAAGGGGCGGGGGGGCCAGAGCCAGGGGCCGACTGAGACCAACCAGGGCCCCCGGGCAAAATCGTATCCTTTGCCAGCAGTTAGATTGGAGTTTTGGGAAAAGATCCCCAAAGTTGATGGGGCTATTTCTACTCTTACTAAAAGTACTACTATTCCTATGGAAGATAGTACTTCTTTTAAAGACCCTTTAGATAGGAAACTGGAATCTTATCTAAGGAAATCTTATTTATATTCTGGCTATCTTCTCAGGCCTGCCATTTCTATGGCTGATGTTGCAGCTGCGTCAACTTTTTGGTTGGAAAGTTTAGCGCAACAGGAAAGGGATCCTGATTTGTCTAGCATTGTTCGCTTTTTTCAACATGCTAATCATTTTATCTGTGATGCCATTTTTGATATCATCAAAATTGATGTTAAATCTATATCTTTAGCTATTTTAGCTAGAAGAGCTTTGTGGCTCAAATATTGGAATGCTGACATGGTATCTAAGTCTAGATTACTATCGCTTTCTTTTCAAGGTAATAAGTTGTTTGCTTCTCAGTTGGATTCAATTATTTCAACTGTCACTGGGGGGAAGGGAGTTTTTTTGCCTCAGGATAAAAGACCTAAGGGTAAATCTAAAGCTTCTAACCGTTTTTGTTCCTTTCGACAAAATAAGGAACAGAAACCTAATCTTTCCCCCAAAGAATCTGGTTCCAATTGAAAACCTTCTTCAAGTTGGAATAAATCCAAACCGTTTAAGAAGCCAAAAGAACAGTAATACGTTAGTGTGCACTCTACTGGTATACCGAGACATAAAAAGGTGCCTGCAGTCATAAACCTAGCATAATAAAAAGTTTTAAAAGAAAGAAACAACCAATAATTATATGGTTGTTAAAGAATGACAAGGCAGCACTCAAGTCTCTTAAAGAAAAGTGGTATTTATTAACCTCTCACCACTAGTGTCCAAGACACCCAAATAACCATTTTATAACGGTGTAAAATAAAATTGAATTAACAAGAGTTGGCCAGGCCTGGAATCATTATCAACTTAAGCATAATCACATAGGTGAGCACATAGTGTAAAAACACGCTCTCACTAAATCAGTTACATATGCCTAACGAATAATATAACACGAGTACAAAGTAGCAAACTAACAATAATTGCTAACAACAATTGTTATAATGTCGCAGTCCATAAGGAGCACTTAGTGTGAATCACACGCTCCGTTATAGTTCCATAAGAACTATGCAGGCTTGCTACACTTGTATTCCACCACTGTGAAAAAAGAAAAAGCTAGCAGCATGAGTTGGTTTCACCACATTCAGCGGTGACGTCCTGTTGTACCTTAATTGCAGACTTCCGGCTGGCTACAAACATGTATATTGCCAGACGCTTCAGCCAGGCCGTGAACAAATACAGCGATGGAAACAGCTGATATCCACTTGTAGTAATCCAGCCACACTTGTCTCAGAAACAGGTACGAATACAGGAACACAACAAGACCTTCTTAGTTTATAAGCTGCCACTTGCGATCTTAAGACACCTGGATGGTGTTAAAACGATTCCACCATAGGTCATATGGAGAGCACTTGTTTTCAAGTTTTGCCGGTATAAGGAACGTCAAACATGACGCGTTTCGCCCCTCCCCTTTGTGGGTTGACTTCAGGGCTTCGTCATATGCAGTTACATGTTGGATCCAGCCTTTTTATAGCACCTAACAGATAATTTATACATGTTCCTCCTCCTTTCTTTTAAAGGATAGCACCAGCAGCAAAAGCTAGTAAAATGTTCACAATATTACACCATAACTGTTAAAAAACAAAGCTTTATACAATGTTTAATTCACCACAGTTATTTCAAAATGGTTAACTTTGGAAAATGGCAACAGTGACTCACTTCAATTAAGCACATAGTTGCAAATCCGACTTAATAACATAAAACTAATAAAAATTAAAAATTATATATTTACAGGGAAAATTGGATACAACACACTGAAAATGTGCATATGGCAACCATATATATTACAGGAAACACGAGAAATCGATCTTCTCGTTCAGGCCATAGGGTGCTAATGTATTAAGACGATACATCCAGCGTGATTCATTTTGCAACAAGAGTTTGTCAACATCACCACCACAGCGATGTTGTTTTATATGTTGTATACCTGTCACTTTCATAATTGTGAAATCTGAATTATGATGCATTTCAAAATGCCTTGCTACAGGACTATCTTGTACTTTGTTTTTTATATCATCCCTATGTTCCCTAACGCAATCCTTTAGATCTCGTTTCATTTTTCTTATATAATATAAAGGACATGAACAGTGCAAAAGATAAATAACCCCTGTTGTGTTAAAAGTAATTCATTGATTAATATCATATTTTATGCCTGTGTTTGTTTCAAACTTGCAGGTTTTTTGTATAAACCTGCAGTACACACAATGGCCACATGGACTGCATCCACGCCATTTACCCTGGGTGCTTAACCATGTTGAGGATGGAGTCTGTTTTTTATATTCACTTTGCACCAATGTGTCTTTCAAGCTAGTTGCTCTACGTGCCGTCAGTAGGGGATAATCTCCCACATATTCACTTAATTCGGCATCAACTGTCAAAATATGCCAGTATTTTTTCTTTATGCACCTCAGTTGGTCCCAATGTGAATTATATTTAGTAATTAAACGTACTTTGCCTGTATCCTTATTTACTGTTTTATCCCTATAGAGCAAATAATTTATTTTGCTTTTCCAAGCTCTAACCCATGCTCTTTTTATTGGTCTTTTTGAATATCCTCTATCCAAAAACCTACGGGACATGTCTGCCGCCTGATTCTCAAAATCTTCCTTGCTGGAGCAATTCCTCCTTAACCGAAGGAACTGCCCCACTGGAATTCCTGTTTTGAGATTGCTAGGATGGTGACTACTAGCATGTAGCAGACTATTTGTAGCCGTAGACTTTCGATGTACTTTGGTCTGTAAATGATTCCCATCCTTCTTTATGGATAAATCAAGAAAAGTGGCTTCCTCTCTGCTCATCTCACTAGTCAAAAATATATTGTATCCATTGTCAGTATTTAATATACTTAAAAAGCTTCCAAGCAACTCTTTACTGCCCCTCCAGAGGAGAAGGATATCATCCACATGTGCCTCCACTAGGGTTTCAAAGCTCGAGAAAACTTCTCTTGCTTCCCACAGGCCTAGATGTAAACAGGCATAGGTGGGGGCACATGTGGCACCCATGGCTGTTCCCTGGAGTTGCCTATAATATCTCCCATCAAACTGGAAGATATTATTATTCAAGATCAAGTGTAACAAGGATACAATAAAATCAGTATGTGCCTGATATTCATGTCCTCTTTGTTTTAGAAAAAAAATCTTACAGCACTAATCCCCACTGTTAAAAGACAAAAGCAAAAAGAGGGCGCCTCATAGTGTAATCCTGTTGTGATAACACAAATGTGCTGGTAATAGTAGTGCTTACCACAGATGTAGGCACCATACTGTGACCGGTGCAAATCAGCAGGCTAGCACTTAACAGTGGCTAGTACACTGAAGCCGGTTCTCCTGGTGGTAAATACCGTTGCGTCTTGGTACCGGACAGCTGTTTGGTAAAAGTGTATGCCTTCTCTTAGCGGCTATGGAGTGGTGCAAAAAACACGGACAACTTCCAATGTTTAAAATGAGCAAAAAAGCGTTTTTGAAGAGTGTCCACCTCTCTCTCTTACTTCTCCCCCCCCCCCTCCTTGATTTCCTCCTAAAGGGGAGGGTTCCTGTGAGGCATTTCTCAAAGGTTGGGTGCTATCAATTTCAATATCTGAATTGTCAGTGCCTGAGTCATATGAATTGCGATTATTGCCACTATTTTTGTATATATAGATATTATTTTTCCTTTCATCATCTTGATCTCTCATTAATTTTCTACGCTTCCTGAACTTAATCTCATTTTGTAGTTTATCAATGGTACGTTGAATTTCTTTATTTAGTTTTTCAGTAGCATATATGTTAACTACAGTGTAAGCTTTCTCTACATCAATTTTGCTTTCATCCAATTTTAACTTATCTTCAGCAATCATGAGTTCCATCAACTCTATAGTGCATCTAGTCAGGATAGCATTCCTCTTAATGATGAACTCATTATAGGCATTAAGGCCTCTTAAATTAATTCCAGGGTCTAGTTTAATCCTTAGGCCTCTTGGTATTAATTTTTCTCGCACATAATTTTCTAGGCTAGCTATCTCCCATTTCAATTTTAATTCTTTTATTGCCTTGGTCTTATATAACTTAAATGCAGCAAATACATCTTCACTTTTTTTTTTGTTCATCAATAATATTTGCTTTAAATACCTCACTTACATCACTTTGCCATCTCTCATCTGAGAGATGGCACCCAAGTCTGCATGAAGGTGCGGCCCTCATTCCAGCTCAGCTGGTAGGGGGCAGATTAAGATTCTTCCAAAACATTTGGGCAGATTCTGTCCAAAATCAATGGATTCAGAGTATTGTTTCTCAAGGGTATCGAATAGGATTCAGAGTAAAACCTCCTGTGAGAAGATTTTTTCTCTCACGCATTCCAGTAAATCCTGTAAAGGCTCAGGCCTTTCTGAAGTGTGTTTCAGACCTGGAGCTTTCAGGGGTAATCATACCAGTTCCGTTTCAGGAAAAGGGTCTGGGGTTTTATTCAAATCTATTCATTGTCCCAAAGAAGGAAAATTCATTCAGGCCAGTTCTGGAACTGAAAATTTTGAATCATTATGTAAGAGTGCCAACTTTCAAAATTGTGACTATAAGGACTATTCTGCCTTTTGTTCAGCAAGGGCATTATATGTCCACAGTAGACTTACAGGATGCATATCTTCATATTCCGATTCATCCAGACCACTATCAGTTTCTGAGATTCTCTTTTCTAGACAAGCATTACTAATTTGTCGCTTTTCCATTTGGCCTAGCGACAGCTCCAAGAATCTTTTCAAAGGTTCTAGGTGCCCTACTCTCTGTAATCAGAGAACGAGGTATTGCAGTGTTTCCTTATTTGGACGATATCTTGGTACTAGCTCAGTCTTTACATTCTGCAGAATCTCACGAGAATCAACTAGTGTTGTTTCTTCAAAGACATGGTTGGAGGATAAATTTACCAAAAAGTTCTTTGATTCCTCAGACAAGGGTCACCTTTTTTGGTTTCCAAATAGATTCAGTATCCATGACTTTGTCTCTAACAGACAAGAGACGATTAAAATTGGTTTCAGCTTGTCGGAACCTTCAGTCTCAATCATTCCCTTCAGTAGCTATGTGCATGGAAGTTTTAGGCCTCATGACTGCAGCATCGGATGCAATCCCCTTTGCTTGTTTTCATATGAGACCTCTCCAGCTTTGTATGCTGAATCAATGGTGCAGGGATTATACAAAGATATCACAATTAATATCCTTAAATCCCAATGTTCGACTCTCTCTGACTTGGTGGTTAGATCACCATCGTTTAGTTCAAGGGGCCTCCTTTGTTTGTCCAACCTGGACTGTGATCACAACAGATGCAAGTCTTTCAGGTTGTGGAGCTGTCTGGGGATCTCTGACAGCACAAGGGGTTTGGAAACCTCAAGAGGCGAGGTTACCAATCAATATTTTCGAACTCCGTGATATTTTCAGAGCTCTTCAGGTTTGGCCTCTGTTGAAGAGAGAACCGTTTTTGTTTTCCGACAGACAATATCACAGCTGTGGCATATGTCAATCATCAGGGTGGGACTCACAGTCCCCAAGCTATGAAAGAAGTATCCCGGATACTTGCTTGGGCGGAATCCAGCTCCTGTCTAATGTCTGCGGTTCATATCCCAATTGGAAGGCGGATTATCTCAGCCGTCAGATTTTACATCCAGGGGAGTGGTCACTCCACCCAGTTGTGTTTTCTCAGATTGTTCAGATGTGGGGTCTTTCAGAAATAGATCTGATGGCTTCCCATCTAAACAAGAAACTACCCAGGTACCTGTCCAGGTCCAGGGATCCTCAGGCGCAAGCAATGGATGCGTTAACAATTCCTGCTTATATTTTCCCGCCTCTAGTTCTTCTTCCAAGAGTGATTTCCAAGATCATCATGGAACAATCGTTTGTGTTGCTGGTAACTCCAGCATGGCCTCACAGGTTTTGTTATGCTGATCTTGTTCGGATGTCCAGTTGCCAACCTTGGCCACTTCCGTTAAGGCCAGGCCTTCTGTCTCAAGGTGCGTTTTTTCATCAGGATCTCAAATCATTAAATTTGATGGTATGGAAATTGAACGCCTAGTGCTTAGTCATAGAGGTTTCTCTGACTCAGTGATTAATACTATGTTACAGGCTCGTAAATCTGTTTCTAGGAAGATTTATTATCAAGTTTGGAAGACATATTTCATGGTGTTCTTCTCATAAATTCTCCTGGCATTCTTTTAGAATTCCTAGAATTTTACAGTTTCTTCAGAATGGTTTGGATAAGGGTTTGTCTGCAAGTTCCTTGAAGGGACAAATCTCGTCTTTCTGTTTTTATTTCACAGAAAGACTGATAAGCTTCCTGATATTAACTGCTTTGTACAGGCTTTGGTCCGTATCAAGCCTGTCATTAAATCAATCTCTTCTCCTTGGAGTTAATTTGGTTTTGAAGGTTTTACAGGCTCCTCCGTTTGAGCCTATGCATTCTTTGGACATTAAACTACTTTCTTGGAAAGTGTTGTTCCTTTTGGCCATCTCTTCTGCTAGAAGAGTTTCTGAATTATCTGCTCTTTCTTGTGAATCTCCTTTTCTGATTTTTCATCAGGATAAGGCAGTTTTGCGGACTTCATTTAAATTTCTTCCTAAGTTTGTGAATTCTAACAACATCAATAGAGAAATTGTTGTCCCTTCTTTGTGTCCTAATCCTAAGAATGCTTTGGAGAGATCCTTGCATTCTTTGGATGTGGTTAGAGCTTTGAAATATTATATCGAAGCTACTAAAGATTTCAGGAAGACTTCTAGTCTATTTGTTATCTTTTCTGGTCCTAGGAAAGGTCAGAAAGCTTCTGCTATTTCCTTGGCATCTTGGTTAAAGCTTATGATTCATCAGGCTTATTTGGAGTTGGGTCAGGCCCCGCCTCAGAGAATTACAGCTCATTCAACTAGATCAGTCTCCACTTCGTGGGCTTTTAAGAATGAAGCTTCAGTTGATCAGAGTTGCAAAGCAGCAACTTGGTCTTCTTTGCATACATTTACTAAATTCTACCGTTTTGATTTATTTGCTTCTTCGGAAGCAGTTTTTGGTAGAAAAATTCTTCAGGGAGCTGTTTCAGTTTGATTACTCTGCTTATGTTCAAGTTTCTTCTTATTATGAGAATAAATTTATATTTTGGGTTGTGGATTAATTTTCAGCAGAAAATGGCTGTTATTATTTTATCCCTCCCTCTCTAGTGACTCTTCTGTGGAGTTCCACATCTTGGGTATTGCTATCCCATATGTCACTAGCTCATGGACTCTTGCCAATTACATGAAAGAAAACTTAATTTATGTAAGAACTTACCTGATAAATTAATTTCTTTCATATTGACAAGAGTCCATGAGACCCACCCTTTTTATAGTGGTTATGATTTTTTGTATAAAGCAGAATTATTTCCAAATTCTTTTGTTGATGCATTTTACTCCTTTCTTTATCACCCCACTTCTTGGCTATTCATTAAACTGAATTGTGGGTGTGGTGAGGGGTGTATTTATAGGCATTTTAAGGTCTGGGAAACTTTGCCCCTCCTGGTAGGATTGTATATCCCATATGTCACTAGCTCATGGACTCTTGCCAATATGAAAGAAATTAATTTATCAGGTAAGTTCTTACATAAATTAAGTTTTTTTCCTTTAATTTTTTTAATAAGAACTAAATATTGTAAATTAACAAGTGCTTGTGGCTATATGCATTACAGTATGGAGCAGAAAGTAGTAAGAGGCAGACAAGGGGGTAAAATCCCTTCTGTTTACTTGTTACTGGCAGCTAAAGAGGTAAAATCATTAATTTGTGTGTTACTGACAGCCAAGGGGTAAAATTACTGATTAGTTATCAAAAATATACATCATGGTATTAACATTGGGCTAAGGTAGTGCTGGCAGGTGGGACATTGTGTTACTCAACTATCATTGTGCCCAAAGATTGTCCGGTGTATTGGTGGAGGACAAATGGAGTCTTGTTTTGAGGATAAAAATAAAAAACACCTTTAACTTACCCTGGGTCATGTGATGCTTGGTTGAAAAGAAAATTTTAAATAATTATATGGTCTTTTAAAGGGACAGAAAGTTAAAATTAAACTATCATATCACAGAGATATTGCAGGTAATTTTATACAATATGCCAATTTACTTCTGTTATCAAATTTGCTTAATTTTTTTTTTATCCTCTTGTTGAATAGTAACCCTTGGTAGGTTCAGGGGCAGCAATGCACTACTGTGAGCTAGCTAAACATATTGGTTGAGCAAATGACAAGAGGCATATATATGTAACCACCAATCCCTAGCTAGCTCTCAGTAGTGTATTGATGCCCCTGAGTCTACCTAGGTATGATTTTAACGATATTAATGGGGAAAAGCAAATTTTAATATTAGAAGTAAATTGGGAATTTGTATAAGATTGTGTACTGTCTGAATCATGAAATGTTTTTGATGTTACAGTCCCTTAATGTATCATGTGTCTGATATAAATTTGACAACTAACTGGGCACTTAATCTAATTTAAAAAATAATATATTTCCTTTAAATAATAAGTGACTGGCGCAGGGTTGGATAACCTTGGTTCGTCACAAATTATCCCACCGCTGCCACCAATTTGTGACGCACCAAGGTTATCCAACCCTGCGCCAGTCACTTATTTGGCACAGAAAGGGTTATCAGACCCCTTCTACTCTGACTAATATGTCACAATCTAGCCACACCAGACCAGCTTGTGATTTAATTCAGTGGATGCAAGGGTTAACAACACTCTCTAGTCTGTACTAGACTTAAAAGAAATGCCCAAACTCCCCTTTAATGCCACCCACACTAAACTAACAATGCTGCCACCACTTATGATTTATTAAAGGGAAAATCCTAAGGAAAAACCCAGCCTTGTACATTAACTTTCTGAGTACAATTTAGCAGAAAATAACCTAAATTATACAGTTCTAATATTCCAGTCTCTTTCAGTAACGTGGTTCAATTATTAGACAAAGGCCAAACTTAATAAAATAATTATTTATTATGCCAAAAATTTTATGCACAATGCATTATTAATAAAAAGTTGTTACAAATAAAATTACACATTAGCAAACAGTTTTTCAAAATAAAAAGAAGAAAATTAGAAACCTTACACTGTACTAGTCTTTGGAATCTGTTACCAGAGAGATGGCATGAAGCAATTGGGTCCTTACTCTGTGTTGTCACAGCCTCCCTTGTAAGAATGACATCTCATAGCTGAAAAATAAGATTCTTATACCTATTTTCCATAGATCAGGTTGCCTAACCACACCCTCCTGGGCGGGCTAAGAAACCCCCCTGTCTTTAAACACATATAGGCATTAGACCAATGTCCTTTTATTGACCTCATCAGGATCTGGGGGAGAAGCAATGTGGTATCTCTGTAGCTGACAGATTGACTCGATGCATACACAATAACATTTGGAGGAAGGGTTTTTTAGAAACTATTTATGAGGGGTTCTGGCACATCAAAGAAAACACAAACAAACCCAGTACACAACTAAGTAGAATTAACCCCTTCTCAGCTAACTCCTGAGGTATTCATGACAAATAGTCATCAAGTTTTATGAACAAACAGTAAGAACGGGGGGGGGGGGGTAATTAAAGAAAACAGTGACTTTCCCGCCGGGGTCAACATACCTTGTGTATATATAGAAATCTGTTCCAGGACGCACCCCCACACCTCAATTTTGGCTCAATCTAAGTACAAACTCTTAGTGATCTTCCTTTTTCCCAATCCAGTAAAACAATATCTTGTGCATAACCTCTCTGTTATTTAAGATTCCCGCTGTTTCTTCATACATGGTGTATATTTTGGTGATTGTGCATAGGATTCTAATGAAGGTACCTATGAAAAGCATCTATGGGTTCATTCAGTAACGCTTGTTGTATGGTAAGAGTAAATTCCTGATCTATCAGTTGGCCTATAAATAAAGATAGCCTTCTCCACACCTCCTGTATTCTCTCACAATCCCACCACATATGTCTATAAGTACCTTTTTTCCCACAACCTCTATAGCATAAGTCGCTCCCCTGTGGGCTCATACGGGATGTCCTAACTGGAGTCAAATACCATCGAAAGACTGTTTTCATCGTGTTTTCTTTCAGGTCAGCACTTAATAGGCCTTTATCTCCTGACTGAAATAATGTTTCCCATTCCTGTCTGTCTTTAACTATATCTAATTCTCGTTCCCACGTTAACATAATATGGGTTTTGGGCATGTTTGGAGAGGATTGAATCACCACATAAAGTCTAGATATAGAATGTTTGACTCTATGGGGACTGCTACCAAAGGCCTCTAACCCCGTGTACATTTTGCCTGATGTATTTTTAAGGAAGTTTCGGAGAGAGGATTGTAATTGCAAATAAACGAACCAAGGTAGTTTGAGGGGTGTAATTCTATCTTGTAAGTGGGTAAAAGACACAATTGACCCATTCTCTAGAATATCAGCCACCCTGTACAGACCCTTGTTTTCCCATTTCTGTAAGCATTTACGTGCGTCTTCCTGTAGTAGATATCTAATTGGCATTAACAAAGAATGTCTTAGGAGAATGTCTACTCTCTTCCTCAGTTTCTTCCATAAGTTAATTGTTAGCTCACCTGTGTGTGTTTCTGGGGAATGAGTTTTAGCTCTAATCTGTTGTATATCCCAGAGGATAGAGTCCCGGTCATCCCTCCCTTCTAGTTCAGTCTCTAATGTAGTCCAAATGGGTTCCGCTGATCTCCTTAGCAACATTGCATCCTGTGCTGCCCTAGCTGCCTTAGAGTAATCCATCAAATTGGGGCCACCTACCCCCCTAGCGTTTTATGTTGATGTATTAAAGACTTAGATATTCTAGCTGATTTCGTCCCTCTGATAAAGGTCAAAAGATCTGTTTGGAGTTTTTCTATATCTGATTTGACAATTGCTACCGGCAGGGCTCTAAATAGGTACAGTAGTCGGGGCAGTATGGTCATTTTGACCACCGCTAACCTTCCTAGCCAGGAGAAATTATATTTGTTCCATTTTGAGATGTCTTGCCTGATTTTACGAAATAATGGTGAGTAATTATATTTATACAGGTGTTGCATCTGTTGCGGAATGTAAATCTCTTAAGTATTTAAGTGTATGTTTGACCTATTTGAAGTCGAAATTTGTCTCCAGGAATTTGAGTCTGGGGGGGATATCCATATTAATTTTGTAACCTGATATAGCCGAGAAAGAGTCTAACACTGCATATAAATTGGGCAAGGATATAAGGGGTTTTGTAATTGCAAAATTATACTTTAAAGGGATATGAAACCCCAAAAATGTCTTACATGATTTAGGCAGAACAATTTTAAATAACTTTACAGTTTACTTCTATTATCAAATTTCCTTCATTCTCTTGGTATCATTTGTTGAAGGAGCAGCAAAGCACTACTGGTTTCTAACTGAATACATGGGTTAGCCAATGACAATCGGTAGATTTATGCAGCCACCAATCAGCAGCTAGAACCTAGGTTATTTGCTACTCCTGAGCTTACATAGATAAACCTTTCAGCAGAGGATAACAAGAGAAGGAAGCAAAATAAATAATAAAAGTAAATTGGAAAGTTGTTTAAAATGTTATACTCCGTCTAAATCATGAATGTCTAATTATGACATTACTGTCCATTTAAAGGGACAGTGAATACAAAATTAAACTTAATGGGACATAATACTCATATGCTAAATCACTTGACACTGATGCAATATAACTGTAAAAAGCTGACAGGAAAATCTCACCTGAGCATCTCTATGTAAAAAGGAAGATATTTTACCTCACTATTTCCTCAGCTCAGCAGAGTAAGTTCTGTGTAAAAAGTTATACTCGGCTGCTGCCCAGCTGCAGGTAAAAAAATAATAATGAAGAAATAATCAGCAGCCAATCAGCATCAGCAGTGCTGAGGTCATGAACTTTTTTACTGTGATCTCATGAGATTTGACTTAACTCTCATTTGATTTAATAGTAAACTTCCTTAAACTGAATAGGGAAATAAGATGAGTGTGCACGTAAGCTCGCTCCTTCCGCTGTCCCGGGACAGACATACTGATTTGCTGCTTAGAAGTCCTTTACAATGGGATGTGGCTACTGAGAAACTTTTGAGGTAAAATATCTTTCTTTTTTACATAGAGATGTTCAGGTGATATTTTCTAGTCAGCTTTTTACAGCTATGCTGCATCACGTTCAAGTGTTTCAACATTTGGGTATCATTGCCCTTTAAGTTGAATAGATAGACCATAACAATTAAACATCTTTATAATTTACTTCTGTTTTGCTTAGTTTTCTTGGTATACTTTGTTAAAAAAATAATCTTAGATGAGTTCAGGAGCATACACGTACAATGTTTATAGCAATGTTATACATAGCTACAAACACTGCTGTCATAGACTGCTATAGACACATGCACACTTCTATCAGCCTACCTAGGTTTAGTCTTCAACTAAGAATACCAAGAGAACAAAGCAAATTTGATAATTAAAGTAAACGGGAAAGTTGTTTAAAATTGCATGTTCTATGTGAATCTTGAAAGTTTAATTCTGATTACTTTAATGTCCCTTTATATTTACATGCTCTAACAAATTATATATAATTGTTTGACTATAATGACTGTTTAAAGGGACAGTAAAGTCAAAAATAATCTTTCATGATTTAAATAGGGCATGTCATTTTAAACAACCTTCCAATTTACTTTTATTATCAATTTTGCTTTGTTCTCTTGGTATTCTTAGTTGAAAGCTAAATCTAGGAGGTTCATGTGCTAATTTCTTAGACCTTGAACACTGTCTCTAATATAAGAGCATTTTGACAGTTTTTCACCACTAGAGGGCGTTATTTCATGTGTTTCATATAGATAACATTGAGCTCAGTCATGTGAAGCTCCTAGGAGTCAGCACTGATTGGCTAAAAATGCAAGTCTGTCAAAAGAACTGAAATTAGGGGGCAGTTTGCAGAGGCATAGATACAAGGTAATCACAGAGGTAAAAAGTATATTATTATAACTGTGTTGGTTATGCAAAATTGGGGAATGGGTAATAAAGGTATTATCTACCTTTTTAAACAACAAAAATTCTGGTGTTTACTGTCCCTTTAAGCACAAAAGGGGTGGATCCTTGTTCCTTACCGGACTAACAGAATATTCATTGGACATTGTGATGCACACGGTCTTTTGTTTGCAGTAGTCTATGATTGGGACAGTCACATTATATGCCTTGTGACTTGTTTTGAATAAATTGTTATACTTTTTAACCACTTCTGAACATCCTTCTTTGCCGTGCCTCCTATTAGGAGCTTCCTGTGCCTTTATATCTAGAGCTTGAGTCTGAAGCTCTAGACAATGCGAGTACCATTTCTAGGTTCTGCTGTAAATCTCACATAATCACAGAACTTCACTATATGAGTTTCTTCTTTTTTACCCTGAGGTTCACCTGCTGAGCATTACCACCGTGATTACCTGAGACTTTTATTCTTTTTAGTGCACCATCACATTTGTTTTTGTGTGTATTTATATACAGTATATATATATATTATTTTATTTGTAATATTATATACAGTGCATGTATATGTGTGTATATATATATATAATTTTATTTCTAATATTATATACAGTGCATGTATATGTGTGTGTGTGTGTGTATATATATATATATATATATATATATATATATATATATATACACTACACTCACACACATTTAAAAAGTTAAAGCATAATTGTTGTAATAGTGTTAGCACTCACTGAGCTGAGAAAGTGGAAGAGGCAGAGAGAGAGGGGAGGAAGAGAGAGAAGGAAATAGGAGAGAGTGACAGAGAGAGAGAGAATAAAAAGGACAGCGAGTGGAGACAAGGAAGAGACACAATTGCTAGGAGCAAAGGGGTTAAAAAAAAAGAACCAGGACCTGTAGTGAGATGTGGGGAGGGAGGCTGGGAGCTCCTGCCCAGCACTGTAGCATGCATCAAAGAAATTAAATAAAATAAAGAGTATGGACCTGCTTAGTAGCAATCCCCCTGCCCCTCTTGTCTCGGCTCATTGATTTTTACTTCATAAAGCTGCACGCAGTGTCATATCGGCACTGTACTGGGGAAGAGAGAAAGGAGAGGCAAGAGAGACAGGGTGTTTACTTAAAGAAAGAGGCTGCATGGATTAGAACAGTCAGCCAGTAGTGCTAGAAGGAATCTGGTGGACCGGATCATTATAACCTCTATAACCCCATTCTATCCTGGCCAGGGACACACATAGAAAGGAAAATGGTGTAAATTGTAATTGTTCAACTTCAAAATAGTCCTGATTATCTCCATAGCTAGAGACCCAGTTAACCCTTTCTACTACAGCAGCTAAGTTACCTTCCCCTTTGCTACAGGACCGGTCTCAGCCTCCACATCTCAGGTACTATTCCGGGGGAAACTCCTCCTGCTCCCTGTAACCTCAGCACGCAGTACAAGTGTAAAGTGTTATTTAAGGGCGGGAAGGGAGGTGGGTGAGATCTAAAGTGTGTGTTCAAGTTGCTTATCGGATAGCAGCACACCTCACCGTTGGGACTTGTGATTAATAAGATCTCACCTCAGAGATGATGATACGGCAACTGATATTCCTCTCGCCTGACTGCTCAGTCCTAGGCTCCTGCAGTTCACCACATGCCCGCATGCTGCTGCTGTCACTGTGCCGCTTCTAAGAAGTACTGCACAGTTGCGTGTGTGTGCTGCCGGTGGGTGGAGCTGAGCATCAGCCACAAGCCCACAACAGGGTAATCTATCACCCACCACCACCGGTGTTCTGTATGTGAGAGGGCCCCCACTGACCCCCCAGCCCCCAGGCAGACAGTACAAAATCCAAAGTAAAAAAATAAATTATTGTTGTAAATTTTAATAAAAAAAATGTTTAAAAAAAACTGCTGGCTGCTGCAGTATAATCATGCAGGGGGTGGGACCCCCTTCAGATGTGGGGCCCTCAGACAAGGGCCGATTTGCCCAACTTCTCAGTCCGGCCCTTGGCGGAGCTAACCGCCATTCTGTGTGGACGCTTGTGTGCAGAGCTCTGGGCTCACACCGACTTAAACAGCAAAATTAAGCTTGTTTATCGAACCAAAACTTTTCATAAAATAATGTGAACCTTGAGGACACTACCCACAGCGGTTTTTCTGAACCCTGTAAATATACCCTACCGTCCAGAGAAGGTGGAACACCGGGTAGATTAACAGATATTCAGCCACCAGCTTATCAAGCCCACATCTGCTTAAGGCCTGTGCTCCGGAGGGTCGGGGCTCTGCTCTGGAGCTGCAAGGGACATCCCTAGGTGAAGCTACAAAGCAGAACAGGCGAAAGACTGGGCGCCGAGTCGGCGACATTAACCAAGGTTCCTGCAGCCTTTTGTTCAAGGGTAGCCGTCACTTGCGGCTCATTGTGGCCTGTTGTGTTGGATGAATATTGGAAGCTGCAGCTGGGGATACCATATAGTAAGCCGGAAAATGCTGAGGACTCCTGAGTAGGCCCCATCTGTGGAGGCTGGAGTAGCAGTTACAGAGCTGAGTGGTGCGAATGGCAGCCATCTTGGATCTGCGACCTACGAAGAAACTCCAGTGATCCTGTACATCACGCTGCATTAACCACCTGTCTTTGGCATGAACAGAAAATCGCTACCACTCCAACAGCGGGGGCATCTCTATCCAGCTCCCGGGGCTAGTAGCCGCCCGCATCAGAGGAATCTCTAGGACATCAGCAAAATTAAGTTTCACCCCACTCACAGTGCTTATACTCCAGGGCCGTGTACTAGGTGGAATTAAAGGCTATACCCACTTGATATTTGGGGAAAACGACAGCCTACCTTTATGCAAATAGCTTCTGCTGCTCTTAAATTGGGATCCTATCACATATCACAACAGTACTCCCCATCTGAGGCTCTCCCATTATATGGCCTACGGGAACCTTCATATACCAATAACCTACTACACCGCACTTATATCTGTGGATGTGCCTCTAACGGAGATAACCCCTTCATCATCCAGGACTTTTGTTATATATAAGGAGACTGCTCTATCACACCACAGCCAGCATGGTTGGTGACTTCTATTTAATCCTAAACTGGTCCTGCATTACCATCAACAGTGCCATAGGTATTGGCCCTATATTTGGCCTTCCATAATTCTTTTTCTCCCTGAGAAATCCACCTTATAGTGGGAGCAACTGTACTAACAAAATATCATATTAGGCCTGCTCCTGAGATACTGGGACTAATATTGCAAGCTTGGACTGTCAATAATTGTGTACAAGAGGCTGCTGTAACATTTTTGGACGATTGTATATTTGTTTTGTGGAGTAACATGCACCGGTTTGCCCCCTCACCTCTCCCTTTTCTGCCTAGCTTGTCTAGGTGGGTCGCCTCCACTCTCTTTCCCCCCCCCCTCTAGTGAGGAAGTATCCCACATTCCCTAAAGAGAGGGAGAATATCTGTGTTTTGTTTTTGTACTTTGGTTACTCTGCAGGTGTCCTTTAGGGGTATACTGATATAACGCTAAACCTATTCTGATTTGGGTATTTATTACATCCTAGGCTCTGCCTTACTGGGGCTACACTAGGTTCAATTTTTCGACCTACTAGCATAGAATCTGAGGGTTTTTGTCGCCTCTTGATGGAGATAGCGTGGCCCCAGTGAGCAGGCTGGGGTCGGTCCCACTCATACTTATTTTAATCTGTCTATAATTGCAATTTTAGGCATAGCTTATTAACTCTTTCTGTAACTATTCTGTAACGATTGTCACTGTATTCCGAGGCTGGCCACCACTTCCTCAAATATGCTGCATACATCGAGAAGACATCCCAAAACTCAAAAAACGGTCAAAAAGACTGTTTTTGACCACTTCTCCCAACAGTCGAAGAACCCAGACCCTGCAGAAAGGGACTTAAGCGAGCCTGAATCACAAGATGAGGTTTCACAGTCTAGCATGCAGTATACCGCTCACTTACAGCACTACATCACTGAATCCACAATGAAAAAAATGTTGGCTGCGCAGACTAAGTCCATTGCTGCCGAAATCCAAAGGAGCTCCGCTGAGCTGAGGAAAGATATTGTGGAAATTGGGAAGAGAGTGGATACTCTAGAGAGACAGCATGATGACCTTACCACAGATCATTCAAACTTACTATCCTATACTGAGAACCTAGCAGACCAAATTACGCAACTTGAGCTAAAACTGGCAGATGTGGAGGATAGAGCTCGGAGAAACAATATTCGATTCAGAGGAATACCGAAAAGCGTGACTGTAGGAGAACTGCAAGAATACCTGAAGTTTCTTTTCACGGCACTTCTGGGCCCCTTAGAGGGTTCCTCTCACATAATGGAGCGAGGTCACAGGGCTCTGAGACCAAGGACGATGTCATCAGACAGACCTAGGGATGTTGTGGTATGCTTCCACCACTTTACCTTCAAAGACCGGCTGATGCAGGCCACGTTCAATAAACAAGTTCTACCAGACAACCTGAAGGATGTGCAACTTCTCCCAGACCTATATTCCCATACTCTGCTACAGCACAGGACCTATATGCCCATAACCTCCTTGCTCAGAAGGGCGAACATAAAGTACAGGTGGGGTTACCCTATAAAATTAATAGTGACAAAGGATAACCAAACCCATGTGGTAACTGCAAAAAGAACAAGGGCCTCCGCCAGCTACTCATCCTACCAAACTACGGGCCTCAGCCCCGGAATGGACAATAAGAGAATAAAGACCTAAGTGCCAGAAACCTAGCCCTCTTAATCAGTTTCTAAGGACTCAAGCCTTTCCGACCTGGATTGAATCTCACTTTTACTATGGACTCTGGCATAAGCAAGCTATGCCTTAACTGTTGTTTTTTCATGCTTTGTGTTGTTATTTCAAGTTTAGTTAGAACTGTTAGTTTACATTATGATGTTCGTACGAGAGCGGGGCTGATTATCTCAGCTTCACTTTCTAACTGCACTAGCTCCCCCCCTTCCCGAACTTAGAGTCCACATCAGGATTCCACTCAGGTGAACTACTTTCACCTATATTTCCTTTCCTGGTTTCCCCCCCCCCCCCCCCCCCCCATTTCCCTGGTAGGTGAAATTTATTTCAACTTAAAGCATAATATTGTATATGTCCTCCCTTAGATTTATTACTCACAATGTGAGAGGCCTGAACACGACTGGAAAAAGAAGCCTGTTAGCTAGATCTCTTAAGTTTCACAAAGCAGATGTAGCGCTCCTCCAGGAGACACACTTACAGATAGATGGCCCACCTGCATCCATCTCGAAAGATTTCCCTATATTTGAATCGGCCCCCTTTTACAAAAAAGCTAGGGGTGTCACCATTTTGGTACACAAAAGTGTTGCATACAAACCAATACATGTTATTAGAGACCCTCAAGCTAGGTACATCATTCTAATATGCAACCTAGACCAAATCGCCTATACCTTGGTCTCTATTTACCTTCCAAATGTCCTCCAACCCGTATACTTAAAAAAGATCTTTATGTAAGGTGGATCAGGTTAACCAGGGTAGGGTGATCCTGGCGGGTGATTTTATCATGGTCTGGGATGGTAAACTAGATAAGAAATCCAAACCTACCAAAAAGGCCACTTCTTCTGACCCAACGAGCCTCAAATTCAGATCCCTAATGGCGCAATATGGTTACTACGACATTTGGAGGTCCCTCCATTTCTCAGACAGAGATTACACCCACTTTTCCCACCCCCACAACACATACTCTAGGTTGGATTACCTATTCTGACACTCTGAAACTATAAATATAGTTCTGTCCACAAGTATTTTACTCTGTCCATGGTCAGATCATGACCAAGTCACACTAGACCTCAAATCTGTAAATACGGTTAGGTCCAAACCCACTTGGTGGTTGCCCCACCATATACTGTCGGACATACCCTTCAGAGAAGAACTAAGAAATGAGTTACAATTTTTTATACAGACTAATGACAACCCCCAAATCCGGGATGACACCATATGGGGAGCATTTAAGGCTACCGTCAGGGGCCACTTTATAAGAAAACAAGCAGGCCTTTCTCTTTCCCATGTCTACTCTAAGTTAAGAGACATTGAACACCAACACCGCACTTCTGACCCCCTTGACCTGAGAGATAGGATCGCCGATCTTAGATGGTATATCAGGCAAATTGAGTTTTAGAAAACCCAAGCCAACCTATTCAAACTTAAGCAGCTTTTTTATTTGTTGGCAAATAGAGTGAGACAGCATACACGCCTTAAGACCAGATATATAGGCTCCCAGCCCAGATTGGTCAAAAATTCAGTGAATGTTACTCTGCCCTATACAATATTCATAAACATGAATCCATAAAACCAGCCTCACATGAGGTTATTAATTCCTTCTTACATTCCCTAAAGTTACTGACCCTTAATGAGGATCAGAGGGAGGCTTTAGCTAGCCTCTTTTTCATCCAAGAGATCAAACAAGTAATTAAAAAATAAAAACCATTCAAAGCCCCAGGCTTAGATGGCTATTTGGAAGTCTTCTACAAGACGTATATACACAAAATTTCACCCCTATTACTTACATTTTTTAAACTAGCAAGTGAGGAGGGGAGGTTCCAGAGGGAGTTCCTTGAGGCCTCTATTATAGCTATCCCCAAACCAGATAAAGACCCCTCACTCTGCGCTAACTACAGGCCCATCTCATTAATAAATGTAGACATCAAAGTATACTCAAAGATCCTAGCGAACAGGATAGCAAGGTTACTCCCTGATATCATTGATCCCGACCAAGTAGGTTTTATCCCTAGCAGGGAGGGCCTGAACAATACTAGAAGGCTGCTGGATATCCTCTTTGAATCCAAAAGATTATGATTGGATTTGATGGGATTATCTATGGAAGGTGTTAGAAATCTTCCAATTTCCAGAACACAATGTGTTGGCTATTAAAGCACTGTACTCCTCGTCTACAGCCTTTATTCGTGGCCTGGGATTTACTTCCCCACTTTTCCCCATATCCAATGGTACCTGGCAGGGATGTCCCCTGTCCCCCTTACTTTTCGCATTAGTGATAGAGCCATTAGCAGCGCAAATCAGGAACGACAATAGCATTGAGGGAACCACACTTCACGGAACGGTTCACAAGGTCGCATTATTCGCTGACATTATTACAATATTCTCCACTAAGCCAAAACAGACGATCCCTAAATTGCTAGAGATTCTAGAGAAGTTTAACAATCTCTCCTATTATAAGTTGAATCATAGCAAAACTGAGATATTTATTAGAGGATTCCAGACAGAGCTATCTAAATACCTTCAGGATAAATATCACTTTATAGTCAAAAATACCCACATAACACACCTAGGGGTCAAGCTCATTAATGATGTTCACAAAATTAAAAATGTTAATTATTGCCACTAATTTCGGAACTTGGGTCCCTCGCGCAAAAATGGCATTCTATCTCCATTTCCTGGCTGGGGTGCATTACAGCTCTTAAAATGAGTTTTCTTCCCAAATTGACATACTTATTTAGGAGTCTTCCATTTTGAATGCCCAAACAAATCCTCTTGCAGTTTCAAAGTGGATGCACAAAGTACATTTGGCAAGGGAAACCCCTGCGGCTTCACGGTGGGGTTGCTTCCCGATCCATAGTAAGATGATATGAGGCGGCAATGCTCACTCATATCTCTCAATGGGGAGTCAAAGACTCTCAAAGTAAATGGAGAGACATAGAACAAGCTTCTCTACCCTTTAATGTTTACTTACGTGACCTCATCTGGATCCCACTTCACTGTCATACGAATCTATCTATTTTTAGAGAATAACTCTCGTCCTGGGATCAGATTAGACACTATAAATCTATAGCCCCTCACCCCTCCCCCATCACTGCTGTTTCAGGCCTCCTGACAGGCCTACCTGACTCTCACCCAGGAGCATGGGCTCGATAAGGGTTTAATAAGGTCTCAGATTTATGGTCCCTCACTGGGTCAATTTGTTACACTAGACCAAATCAGAGAATCCGCACCTATACCTCTTTTCCTGATATTTGAATACACTCGAGTAATCAGTCTACTCTCCAGTTGGGGATTTAAGCCTACGACTTCCTGCCAGTTAACGTTGTGGGAATCTAGGTGGCAACAGGGACTAAGATTAGGTAGACCAATGTTTGATGGAAGGAGCCTTGCCTTTGGATAAAGCACCACATATTGTGAAGTGGGAACAAAAATTAAGCCTATCCATCCCTACTCAGACCTGGCAACGCACGCTTTTGTTAACTAAAAAAGCCATCCACTGTATAACCCTATATGAGACATACTTTAAACTCCTCACACATTGGTACTATATCCCAGCTTGACTAGCCAAATTGTTTCCTACTGCTTCTCCTAAGTGCTGGAGAAACTGTGACCTCATTGGAGATATGACGCATATATGGTGGGGCTGCCCGAAATTCAAACCTTTGTGGAATAAGTGCTTCTCTACTCTGGCGAAACTGGAGATTTCTTCTAATGCACTGGAATCAGCCCTGTTCCATCTGGGTTTTTGCAGACTGCCCAGGCATCAAGGCTACCTCTGTATTTACCTTTTTTCAGCAGTGAAACTGACCATTGCTAGAGCTTGGAAAAGAAACACCCACCCCCTTCTGGCCAGAAGTAGTTACAGTAATGGCATATATTTAGTCCATAGAGAAAAATGTGTTTTATTCTCTCAAAAAATCTGACCTTTTTTAAATGATTTGAACCAACTGTAAAGCCTTGTTTAACACACTCTGACTTCCTAATCTTGAAACATAAAGGGGCTTTCCTCGCCTTTTGTCTTACTCTCCCCCCCTCTCACTGTAACCCATTTTTGTTAAATTTCTCCTTTTACAACCCTAGGCCGTAACTTCCTGGTATGGCAGGTACTTACCTATTTTTCTCTGCCATTTGCATTATTTATTACATTTACCTTCATTATTTATTTTGTCCTATGTTCCTGTATATTTAAGCCTAAAATTGGGTATTTTTCAGTCCTGAAAATTGAAAGTGCACATAGCAGCATCACATATATGTCCCTTATTGTCCTCAGCAGAAAAGATAAGTTTACAAACTGCAAATTGGGTAGAGGTTGTTCATTGAAAACAAATGCAGCAAACACAGTATTAATTTGTTCTAGTAACAATCAGACTTCGCTGATATGTTTACCTTTTAGAAAACTACAGAAAAATGATTTAATTTCAGACAAACTGTCAGGGTGCCAGGAATCAGACTGAGACAAGAAGTGCAAAAATAATCACACCTTTATTAATAGCAAAAATAATAAAAAAGTCCACAAGTCAAATAACAAGCCAGGAGTCAAAACCAGAGCTGGTAATCAGACGAGCCGAGTCAGGAGCCAAAGCGAGTAGTCAGACGAGCCGGAATCAGGAACAAGGAGAACAGCAGAGTCAGGAACAAGCCAGGGATCAGGAACCAGGAAGGACGTCAGACAGCCAGGTAATACACAGGAACTCTCACAATCAGGTCTGAGACAAGGCAAGGGCAAAACATACTGAACAGAGGCCCTTTAAATAATAAGTGATGACATCACAATTCTGAGACTGCATCCTGTCTCACACGGATGATGTACATCAGTCTGGCCATTAAAGGAAGTGCAGGAAATGAGCAGCATCCCACACTATGCACCTGAGTCAGCAAGAGAGGTGAGTAAAATGGCTGCCAGCAGCACATGGCAAACAAAGCAGGGGAAAAACCCTGACAGTATTCTCCCCTCAACGACCCCTCCCCTGCGGGAGGACAAAAGGCTTATTGGGGAAATGGGCATGGAAGGCACGGAGGAGGGCAGGAGCATGAACATCAGAGGAGGGAACCCAAGAACGCTCCTCCGGACCGTAGCCCCTCCAGTGAACCAAATACTGTACACGGCCCCTGAACATTCGAGAGTCAATAATGCTGCTGACCTCATACTCCTCATGGTTGTCAACAAAGATAGGACGGGGACGAGGCAACACAGTGGTAAACCAATTACAAACCAATGGTTTCAAGAGGGACACATGAAAAACATTGGAGATGCGCATTGCAGTAGGAAGGTCAAGAGCGTAGGCCACAGGATTGACCTGTCGGAGTATTAAAAAAGGACCAACATAACAGGGAGCCAGCTTATTGGAAGGCACAGGAAGGTTCAAGTTGCGGGAGGACAGCCAAACTCTCTCACCTACCTGGTAGGAAGGCACGGGCAGATGCCTTCGATCAGCCTGGAACTTTTGGCGCTGCATAGAATCCTGAATCTGCACCCACGTGGAACGGAGTTGCGGGAGATGCTCCTCCAAAGCCAGAATACCCTGAGACATGAATGAATCAGACAACAAGGATGGTTGAAACTCATAATTCGCCATGAACGGGGATAACTTGGAGGAAGCATTAATAGCACTATTACGAGCAAACTCTGCCCAAGGTAACAGTTCAGACCAATTATTGTGGTGATCTGAGACATAGCAATGGAGGAACTGTTCCAGAGCTTGATTAGACCGTTCCGCAGCCCCATTGGATTGAGGGTGATATGCCAAGGAGAAGGAAAGCTGGATCCCCATTTGAGAACAAAAGGAATGCCAAAATCTGGAGACAAACTGGCTACCCCGGTCCGACACTATCTCCTTGGGTATCCCATGTAAATGGAAGACTGGGTAACCCATGTAAACGGAAGACCTCCCTGGCAAAAATTGAAGCAAGCCCCTGAGCAGAAGGCAACTTCTTCAAGGGAATGCAATGTGACATTTTAGAAAAACAGTCAACCACCATAAGAATAACAGTATTGCCATTGGAAACAGGGAGCTCAACAATGAAGTCCATGGAAAGATGTGTCCAAGGATGCTCACCATTAGCAATAGGTTGAAGAAGACCCACAGGAAGACGTTGAGGAGTCTTATTCTGTGCACAAACTGAGCAGGAGGCAACATACGCAGCAACATCAGAATGAAGACCTGGCCACCAGAATTGTCGAGTGACAGACCAAATCATTTGGTTCTTGCCTGGGTGACCTGCGGCTTTAGGATATGGTAAGTGTGCAAAAGTTTAGTTCAAAGATTCTCAGGAACAAAACACTTACCACTAGGTTTCTCAGGAGGTGCATTGGTTTGTGCAGCCATGATCTCCTCCCCCAAGGGAGAAGTCAAATTAGTACATATGGTAGCCAAAATATGGTCAGGAGGTATAACTGGAGTAGGTACAGACTCCTCCTTGGACAGAGGTGAAAATTGTCGAGAGAGGGCATCAGCCCTAACATTCTTACTACCAGGCAGGTAGAAGACCACATAATTAAACTGAGAAAAAATAGTGCCCTTGTGGCCTGTCGGGGCGACAAACGTTTTGCTTCAGTTAGATAAGTTAAATTCTTGTGGTCAGTAAGATTGAGCACTGGCATGCAAGTACCCTTGAGAAGATGCCTCCATTCCTTGAGTGCCAAAATTATGGCCAGTAATTCCCTGTTGCCAATTTCATAATTGCACTCTGCTGAAGACAATCTCTTAGAGAAGAAACCACACGGATGCAAGGAACCGTCAAGCGTAGGACATTGAGACAAGAGGGCACCTACTCCAGTTTCAGATGCATCGACCTCAAGAACGAAAGGCAGGACAGGGTTATGATGAGCCAGAACTGGAGCGGCAGCAAAGGCAGTCTTAAGACTATCAAAGACCTTATTGGCAGTAGGTGACCAATGGAGTGGATCATTCTCTTTACGGGTCATGTATGTGATAGGTTTGACCAAGGAAGAAAAGTTTTTAATAAACTTTCTATAGTAATTGGCGAACCCCAAAAAACGTTGAATAGACCGAAGACCAACTGGGCGAGGCCACTGCAGAACTGCAGATAACTTGTCAGGATCCATGGAGAACCCTGCAACGATAACATAACCAAGGAAGGTTACTTGAGTCTGATCGAACTCACATTTCTCGAGTTTACAAAACAGGCCGTTCTCAAGTAGTCTCTGAAGAACCCGTGTAACATCAGAACGATGACCCTCAAGTGTGGGTAACTGTATGTATGAGGATGTCGTCTAAGTACACCACAACACACTGTTGCAACATATCTTGTAGGACATCATTAATAAATTCCGGGAAAACAGCAGGAGCATTACATGGGCCAAAGGGCATTACAAGATACTCATAATTCCCGCTCCTGGTGTTAAATGCTTTTTTCCATTCGTGGCCCTCCTTGATCCTAACGAGATTGTACGCTCCTCTCAAATCAAGTTTAGTAAAGACCGTAGCTCCCTTGAGGCGGTCAAAGAGTTCCGTAATGAGCAGAATAGGGTAAGCATTCTTAATGGTAAGACGATTAAGACCCTTATAATCGATGCATGGTCTTAACTCACCACCCTTTTTCTTCACAAAGAAGAAGTCAGCCCCTGCAGGAGAGCAGGATTTGTGGATGATCCCCCGCGACAGAGCATCGGCAACATACTCCTCTATAGCACAATTCTCCGCAACAGACAGAGGGTAAACCTGGCCCCGAGGAGGAATGGCTCCGGGTTGCAGGTCTATGGCACAATCGTAAGACCGGTGAGGAGGCAACGTACCGGCATGCACCTTGTCAAAAATGTCTAGGAAATTTCGGTACTCCTCTGGCAATTGAGGAATAAAAAAGGGGACAAAGAACTTTTCACTTGAAGGGGTCCATAGGAATCCTTTAAGACTTACTTGAGGTCATCAGGCAAAATCAGAAAGTTTTGGCTGATTACTGAGTATCTCTGTCCTAGTCTTTTGCCTATCAAACAGGGGATATTAGTCTAAAGCCTCACTGGAACAGGAATGTTAAAGAGATCTGCTGAGTAAAGATGCCTATCTAGATGGTATATAAAATGCTACTCAGGACATGTTGTCCTAAATTTCTGTATTAAGTCTCAAAGAGCTAATCTATTAGATCATATATATATATATATATATATATATATATATATATATATATATATATATATATATATATATATATATATATACAGTATATATATATATATATATATATATATATATATATTAGGTATAGTCATGTATAAATAGGATAACATTTATTAGACAGTATATTATGTGTTTTTTATATTCAAATTTGAAAACGGTATTCTATGGTTTATGGTTCAGATCGGAAAAATTAGTTTTGGTTAGTTTCGGACTAATTCAGATTTTTTCGAATTTCGGTTTGGATCGATTCGAATTTGGATACATTCAAATGTATTTGTTTCGGATTCTAATGCATTCGGATGTATTCGTTTTGGATCGATTTGTAAATTTGGAAGTTTGGTATGTGTTACGTTGATTCAGATGGTTCCAAGTTACATAAACGGAATTATTTCACTGTTCTATCTCACTAAATCTCACTAAATTTAATTGTTATACTGAATTGTGATTAGTCCATGGCCATTCGAATGTAACAAATACATTTAAACTAATTCGGATTTATTCGTTACAAATGCATTCAGATTAGTTTAGTTTCGTTGCTAGGGTAATTCGGAAATTCGAATCGATACAAATTTCCCAATTTTGCAAATTCTTCCGAATTTCGATTCAGAACTAAACCAATCGCACATAAACTTAATACTTGGCAAAAGTACCTTAACCTGCTTGTCTGAGGACTTAGCAATATAATTAAGCACTGTGTGGACGACCCACACATTCAAATTAGAGTTAAAGCTCTTTTTTCTACTTTTTTATCCTAACTTTTTCTTAATATATATACATATAGAAACACAGAGGGGGAAAAAGTAGGATAAGTCAGGAAGAACTGAACTCTGACAAATACAGAATTAAGCTCTAGGGTTACCTATACAGACCTACAAGGCCTGGCAAATATATAAGTCAATGCTTCCCCAGTTTGAACAAGTTTTAAGTAAGATAGCAGTAGTGGCTAAGGATGTTAATCAATTTAACCTCAGAACAGATGAAGCATAGAAAAGAATATCTGACCTCTAGAATATATTATAACTTCTCAAGATAGAGTGATGAGAGAGAATACTGCTTTATGTCAAACCCTGCAATTAATTCCTTAGAGGGCAGGTCACAAAGAAATAATATCAGGATAATTGGTATACCTGAATCATTTGTAGATTTAAATAAGCTAATTACTACAGATATCTTAAATTGGATTCACTAACATGCGTCTGGGCCCCTAATTATTTTTAAAAGGTTACATAGAATCGGCTCTATCAGACAAAAGGGCCTGGCAATGACTAGACCTATTATAGCAAAATTATTAAACTTCCAAGACAAGTTGAAAATATTAAGATACTATAGAGAAGCACACAATCAAGTTCAGGTGGAGGGTAGTAAGGTCTTTATTTTCCAAGATTTTTCTATAGATACTATGCCAAAAAGAAAGTAGTTGTCACAATTGGGTATTGAATTAGTAAGGGATTTAAAGAATATGCTACCTGCCCAGCTATCCTTATAGTTGAAATAGAAAATAAGCTGAAAATATTTAAAGAATAGATAAACTCAAATGCAATTGGGTTGAAGAGGTGATCGCCACCCCCTGCTTAAATAGGAAAAGAGGAGTAGCTTTCTTAATAAATAGAAATCTAGAATATCAAATTCTTAAAAAGGACTTAGATAAAGAGCGTAAATAGGCAATAATAAAAATAGAGATTAAGGGGCGGATTTATCATTCTGTGAATGCAGCAGTTTATGCGCGAGCCTTGAAGCTCACCGGAAACATAAGTTAAGAAGCAGCGGTCATAAGATCACTGCACCTTAACTCAGATACGATTGGGATGATTGACACCCCCTGCTGCAGGGGGCGGCATTGCACAAGCATTTCACACAAAATGCTTGTGCAATGATAAATGCCGACAGCGTATGTTGTCTGCATTTATCAGGGGGACAACGGATTATGTCCACCCGACACTTGATAAATCGGCCCCGAAAGGTGTACTTTTCTCTATATGTAATATTTATGCCCCAAATAATTTGGACTCAGACTTCTGGTTAAAACTATAGATTATTATAGTATTCTGAGTGCTACCTATAATCATAGGAGGAGTGTTTAACATAGCTCCCAATACCCCTATTGATCAAATTAGGTTAATTAACAAAGCAAGAAAATTGAATTTGTGTAACTCGGCCTCCCCTATTCTTAATGGTTTGAAAAAAAAAAATTAAATGATGTTTGGCAAACACATAACCCTGACCATAAAGGGTACCCATGTGAATATAAAACTCATTTTATACTTTCGAGAATTGACTCATTTTTAATCTCCCAGAATTTACTTGGGAAAGAAGTAGTGACAGATATTAAAGACATAATTATCTTGGACCATGCCCCAATAGTCTTGAATGTTCCTTTTTCAAATATGAACTTCCACAACCCCTGCATAAGTTTTACTTCCCAAAATATATGCTGAATATTAATAGTCTCCAACAATTCCTTAATAGAAAATGGAAAGATTATTATAACTATAATAGGGACTACCTCTCCAGATTAAAGATCTTCTGGGTTGCTACAAAGGTAGAGCTTAAAGGAGACATTAATAGCTATATGGTAGCCTTCAACAGGAAAAGGAAAGCCAGAGAGAAACCGCTAAATAACCAAATAACTAATGCTTACAATATATATCTGGGAGATTTATTCATACACATAGAATATACACATTGAAATAAAATTGGACGCTATCTTCCAATAATTGTTAAACTAACTAAAAAAAAATCCTATTGAAGCAATCAAAGTTGATTGAAGCAATCAAAGTTGAGAGAAAAAGTTATACGAAAATATTAGACATCAACAGTTTTTCCTCCAGTTTTATCAAGAATTGTATTCCAAACCTCAAGTAAATCAAGAGGAAAAGACTCAGTTTTGGTCTAAAATTACTACAGATAGAGAGAAAACAATCGTGCAAAGTCCCTGTGTGTAATTAAGCAGCTGGATATAGGAATGTCCCAAATGTTCTGTATAATCAGATAGTGGCAAAGCAATGGATGTGGAACTATGCAGAATGTACACAGCAAAAAGAAGGACAGAAGCGTCAATACCAAGTCTGACTCACCGCTCCAAGGAAGGCTTCTCCGGCATTCATCCATCAAGGTAAGAGGGCACACAACCACCACTCAATCCTCACAAACGGAGGACGTTCCGCTCACCTCTATGGTGTATGTCTGCTCCGTAGCAAAACACCTCTTCACGAAGCCTGAGCGGACTCTTCTCCTCGGCGTCTCCAGCCAGCATGTAATTATTCGGCACTTCAGGGTGACGTCAGACGCTGTCCCAATACAGCTTGCATACGTAGCGCTTCTGATGCTGTGTATTGCAATAGAACTCACTAAGCCTCCTTTCGTCAGGACAAAAACTCCAAAGCTGGGAATAAACTTGTTCCTTCATAGAATAGGAGGGCTCCTCTCCCTCCCAAAACAATAGAAAAAAGCGATCCAAAGAACAAAAAAATATATAAAAAGTCAATTCTTTATTCGAAAATTAAAACACATGGGCATAAAAAAATAGCGTGAAGAAGCAAAGAGCAGGTCTTATGCGTTTCGGCAGGGTTCAGCCGTAATCATAGACCATACATGCTCACAGGTGATACAGGTTTATATATCTTGCACAAATTACCCATTGGTTAAAACATCACACGCCTTCTAGGCACCATTTAAAGGGATCATCACACAAAATATATATATTTTTAAGGCATATTAACACCTATGTTCAATGGCTATGACTGGAATATAAATAACTAATTCTAAATAAATACATATAAGTATATACATAAACGGGTAATTAGAAGAAATCGATAGATAGTAAAGTGATACTAAACATTTCATATGCATAAAGGACATTAAAAATGTTAGAATATAATAAACTTATTGAATAGATAAATGGAGACATCACTACAGCTCATGTAAGGTATCAAAAAAAAATATATATATACACATATGAACACAAATAGCTCGGTATCTCACATAAAAATAAATCATTCAAAGTTATAAACATATGTATCTAAAAATCGATATGCATGAAATTCATAGTTAATTCTCCCAGAAATTAATGAGATCATTTTCGGAATTGAACCCATCTGGTTTCAGTGTGCACAATTTATGGATCCAATATCCTGGAAGCTGTGGCTTTTTTTCTGAATTTGTTTACTAACTACTCTAATGAAACGAAAGAATTTATCATTAGATCTATCCGTTTTCTCTTGGAGCGTAACTACTTCCTGTTTGAGGGATTGTACTATGTCCAACTAAGAGGTACAGCCATGGGGGCGAAATTCGCCCCCTCATATGCTAACTTATTTATGGGCTGGTTTGAATATAAATACCTCTTTGGACATGATGCGGATCCATCCAGAGGAGTTATTTGCTACAAAAGATTTATAGATGATCTTATTTTTCTAACTGAATTCAATTCCTCTGAGGCTAAGGGATTCGTTGAATATTTGAACTCTTGTATCCCTGATATTCAGTTCACCTATGAATGACAAAAACCTAAAATACATTTTTTGGATGTGGAACTGGTGATGGATTGGCATTCTGGGAAAATTGAGACTCAGTTGTTTCGTAAACCCATTGCTGGAAACTCAATCTTACATTCATCTAGTTCTCACCCGAAACATGTATTTCAGGGTATAGCGAAGGGACAGTTCTTGAGGACTAGAAGAATTTGCTCTAATGAACAAGTCTTTAACTCTGAATGTAAAAATTTGGGTGCCAGACTCCGTAAACGGGGCTATTGTAATAAGGTTATTAAACAGGCCCAGGAATATGCAACACAGAGTGACAGAAGTAGTCTCCTTTTGGGAGCTGGTAAATCCAGTAGTAGAAAAACTCAATTTGGTAATAAACCTAATTGTATTACCAGGTACTCTAACCAATATTACCAAATTTGTAATATAGTTAAAAAGTATTTACCCATCTTGTATGGAGATGATGTTCTAAAAGATGTGGTTAAAGGAGGATGTAGGTTTACCTATAGAAAGAATCTTACACTTGGCAATTTGATTTCACCAAGCCAGCTACGCAAACCTGTTAGTCAAAGTTCCTGGTTAAGACATAATGGAACCTATAGATGTGGAAAGAACTGTAAAGCTTGCGAACATGTCAAGATAGGTGGTTCTTTTAGTTCTTATGTCACGAACCAGGTGTTTGATACCAGAGGATGTATTAATTGCTCTTCTTCGTTCGTGGTGTATCTCATTGGTTGCACGGAACACAAAATTCAGTACGTGGGTATGACTACCCGTGACATTCGTACTCGTATACGTGAACACCTGGGATACATCAGGAATGAGTATCATTGCTCGGATCTCGCTAGTCATTTTATTGATATCCATCATGGCAATGTGTGCAGTTTTGTATGGAATGCCATAGAAATTATTAACAAAAACCCTAGAGGTGGGGATAAATGGCCCATTCTGGCTCGTCAGGAGGTCTATTGGATCCATAAATTGTGCACACTGAAACCAGATGGGTTCAATTCCGAAAATGATCTCATTAATTTCTGGGAGAATTAACTATGAATTTCATGCATATCGATTTTTAGATACATATGTTTATAACTTTGAATGATTTATTTTTATGTGAGATACCGAGCTATTTGTGTTCATATGTGTATATATATATTTTTTTTTGATACCTTACATGAGCTGTAGTGATGTCTCCATTTATCTATTCAATAAGTTTATTATATTCTAACAATTTTAATGTCCTTTATGCATATGAAATGTTTAGTATCACTTTACTATCTATTGATTTCTTCTAATTACCCGTTTATGTATATACTTATATGTATTTATTTAGAATTAGTTATTTATATTCCAGTCATAGCCATTGAACATAGGTGTTAATATGCCTTAAAAATATATATTTTTTGTGTGATGATCCCTTTAAATGGTGCCTAGAAGGCGTGTGATGTTTTAACCAATGGGTAATTTGTGCAAGATATATAAACCTGTATCACCTGTGAGCATGAACAGAAAGATCACCCAGCGCCTGTTGATACTGACCCTTAGCTAAGATAAATTGACCCCTAGTGGTCAATAAATAATCAACTGTAAAAAATATATATATATCAAAGCGCCAACACAGAGGCAGGGTCTTGGTTTCAAATAGATTACTAAAACAGTGTTTATTACAATATTGAAAATATTATTACAAAGATGGTTGTTTAATTGTAGAAAAATATAAGACAAAAAGTTGAATAGCAGTTTCCAACAGTAACCTCTTCTAATCAACTCCTATTTAAAAATATCTTTTTCCAACAAGGATTTTACTCCAAGTCAATACCATAAAATTATACACAATGTGGGTTAATAGCTTCACTTCCGTTTGATCAGTATCAATAAAAATGATTTAAAACAATAAAATCCTAATATATTCCCTCATGGATCCATGTTAACAGTCTAAAAATGAGACAATGTTGACAATCTCTATCAAAAAACAAAAAACAAATCTTTACGGGTTTAAGCTTACTTATTGTATAAGTATGATGGGATTCTGACTTCCCCTCTTTTGTAGATATATTTCGTGCCTATTTCAGATGGTGGCTATTTTAAAGTTTAGTTCACCAGAACATTAGCTTATCTGTGGAACTAATTTCACAATTATGGCAGACTAATCTATTTACAGATCAGATCACCGCTATTTGGCAGCGGATTGCCACTGTTTCAACCAGCGTGAAATTGATGTGATTGTGACTAGTACAAACAAATGTGTATAAATAAATGTGTAAAAAATGAAATGAAAAAAAAATTATAAAATATACAAATTGTGCAAAATATTCCACTGTGATAATAAAATAATGGTGCAAGTGAGGTCTTAAAATACGTGATACAAAACTCACTCGGTATTAACTATATATTTGCAAATCAATAGTTAATGGTAAAAAACAAATAGAACAGATCAAATCCAACTTATTTCAAAGTAATGTGAAAGTGACATTCAGTATTTCTTTGGTGTGCGGTTTGCCATATTGCGGTTATAATGTCAATTTAAAATTGCTGTAGACAACTTATCAAATGTTCTATGCACCTTTGTTCCCGGTATTAGGGGTAGTCCCCAGATGGTTTAATGTTCCCAGGACCAGTGGAGTAGCAAAAAGGTCCTTTTAGTTCATGTGTGTAGTTCTTTTATAAGCCTGCCGTTATGTGCGAATCAATCCCTCAACTTCGTGAATGTTTTTACAGCTCGATCCCTCTGTCAAAACAAATAAACACAATAGTGCAGATTGCCAAATAGAATTCCTAATGTAGGAGATACACTTACCAGCCAACGCGTTTCGGTCGTTAATCGACCTTTCTCAAGACTGGTTTTCTTTAACAAACAAAGGTATTTTTATACCTTCTTAATCTTGACCTTATTTTGGTCCCGGAAGTGTTTGTCTTAACTCTCCGTTTTTTTAACTTCATACTATTCATTTCTTTCTATTTCCTTTCTTTAAAATCTTATTTTTTCTTTCAAATTTTTATATATATATAAATCTTATAAATACTTTGTTTTTGTTTATTTAGACCTCTTGTTCCTAGTTTTAATGTCCCGATTTTTGATCGTTTCTATTGGCTATTTGAAATTTCTTTTTTAGCTCGTGATTGGCCAGTTTTGGGGGTATGTATTCTGTGATAGTCCCTATTTAGCTCGTGATTGGCCAGTTCTGGGGGTATGTAGTCTGTAGTGATCCCTATTGGTTGTAACACATAGCTTCTAATGGAGGTGTCTTAATTCTCCGGTTTCTTTCACATACGTTCAATTCTCCTATTGACCTCCTGTTTGATCTTTGTCTTTCTTCTAAACTAATCTAAATGTTTTTATTTTTATTTTGTCTATTTCAACCTCTTATCCCTAGTTTTGATGTTCCGGTTTTTAAGCCTTTCTATTGGTTAGTCAGACCTTTAATGATTAGTCAGTATTGGGGGCATGTGATTTGTGGTAATCCCTATTGGTTATTATATCTGACTCCTGTTGGGGGTGTGTATTGTATCTTCTTCCTTACTGGTTCTGATGCCTCTATATCCTCTTTCTTATTGGTTCTAAGCCTGGCTTCGTTATTTTAATCTTTTGTAGAATGCGAGTTACACATACGGATTTAACACTAGTAGCACGGTATAGATGCTATTTCGCAACGTGTAAATTTGTCCTTACCCCAATATATGCACCCTTTTATTGGGACTTTGTTATAATCTTTTGTCAAGGCTGTTTAAGCCTCGTTCAGGGGCAAATATTATTTTCTCAACCTTGCTGTGGTACATATATTATTATACTCCCTGCCTAATAGTTATAGAATGTACAGGAGATAACGGTCAACTTAACTTAAATGTTATACACAAATATATGCATATGCTAAATTAAACTCCACTTTTTTAGTGGGTGCTGTTATGTTTTCTTTATCATATTAACTTTTTCTATATTGCTCTCATTTCATTTTAGTGTATGTCACTTTATTAATTTGGTTATTCCAGCATATCTAAAATATTACAAAGTTTTTAAAATGAATTAACTTGGTCTTAATGTTTCCTTACCCTATATTTAGTATTATTTGTATTATCATTATGGTTTATCAGGGGCCCAGCTTACTAAAAAAGTGGAGTTTAATTTAGCATATGTATATATTTGTGTATAACATTTAAGTTAAGTTGACCGTTATCTCCTGTACATTCTATAACTATTAGGCAGGGAGTATAATAATATATGTACCACAGCAAGGTTGAGAAAAGAATATTTGCCCCTGAACGAGGCTTAAACAGCCTCGACAAAAGATTATAACAAAGTCCCAATAAAAGGGTGCATATATTGGGGTAAGGACAAATTTACACGTTGCGAAATAGCATCTATACCGTGCTACTAGTGTTAAATCCGTATGTGTAACTCGCATTCTACAAAAGATTAAAATAACGAAGCCAGGCTTAGAACCAATAAGAAAGAGGATATAGAGGCATCAGAACCAGTAAGGAAGAAGATACAATACACACCCCCAACAGGAGTCAGATATAATAACCAATAGGGATTACCACAAATCACATGCCGCCAATACTGACTAATCATTAAAGGTCTGACTAACCAATAGAAAGGCTTAAAAACCGGAACATCAAAACTAGGGATAAGAGGTTGAAATAGACAAAATAAAAATAAAAACATTTAGATTAGTTTAGAAGAAAGACAAAGATCAAACAGGAGGCCAATAGGAGAATTGAACGTATGTGAAAGAAACCGGAGAATTAAGACACCTCCATTAGAAGCTATGTGTTACAACCAATAGGGATCACTACAGACTACATACCCCCAGAACTGGCCAATCACGAGCTAAATAGGGACTATCACAGAATACATACCCCCAAAACTGGCCAATCACGAGCTAAAAAAGAAATTTCAAATAGCCAATAGAAACGATCAAAAATCGGGACATTAAAACTAGGAACAAGAGGTCTAAATAAACAAAAACAAAGTATTTATAAGATTTATATATATATAAAAATTTGAAAGAAAAAATAAGATTTTAAAGAAAGGAAATAGAAAGAAATGAATAGTATGAAGTTAAAAAAACGGAGAGTTAAGACAAACACTTCCGGGACCAAAATAAGGTCAAGATTAAGAATAAATATATATAAATATAAAAATACCTTTGTTTGTTAAAGAAAACCAGTCTTGAGAAAGGTCGATTAACGACCGAAACGCGTTGGCTGGTAAGTGTATCTCCTACATTAGGAATTCTATTTGGCAATCTGCACTATTGTGTTTATTTGTTTTGACAGAGGGATCGAGCTGTAAAAACATTCACGAAGTTGAGGGATTGATTCGCACATAACGGCAGGCTTATAAAAGAACTACACACATGAACTAAAAGGACCTTTTTGCTACTCCACTGGTCCTGGGAACATTAAACCATCTGGGGACTACCCCTAATACCGGGAACAAAGGTGCATAGAACTTTTGATAAGTTGTCTACAGCAATTTTAAATTGACATTATAACCGCAATATGGCAAACCGCACACCAAAGAAATACTGAATGTCACTTTCACATTACTTTGAAATAAGTTGGATTTGATCTGTTCTATTTGTTTTTTACCATTAACTATTGATTTGCAAATATATAGTTAATACCGAGTGAGTTTTGTATCACGTATTTTAAGACCTCACTTGCACCATTATTTTATTATCACAGTGGAATATTTTGCACAATTTGTATATTTTATAATTTATTTTTCATTTCATTTTTTACACATTTGTTTATACACATTTGTTTGTACTAGTCACAATCACATCAATTTCACGCTGGTTGAAACAGTGGCAATCCGCTGCCAAATAGCGGTGATCTGATCTGTAAATAGATTAGTCTGCCATAATTGTGAAATTAGTTCCACAGATAAGCTAATGTTCTGGTGAACTAAACTTTAAAATAGCCACCATCTGAAATAGGCACGAAATATATCTACAAAAGAGGGGAAGTCAGAATCCCATCATACTTATACAATAAGTAAGCTTAAACCCGTAAAGATTTGTTTTTTGTTTTTTGATAGAGATTGTCAACATTGTCTCATTTTTAGACTGTTAACATGGATCCATGAGGGAATATATTAGGATTTTATTGTTTTAAATCATTTTTATTGATACTGATCAAACGGAAGTGAAGCTATTAACCCACATTGTGTATAATTTTATGGTATTGACTTTGAGTAAAATCCTTGTTGGAAAAAGATATTTTTAAATAGGAGTTGATTAGAAGAGGTTACTGTTGGAAACTGCTATTCAACTTTTTGTCTTATATTGTTCTACAATTAAACAACCATCTTTGTAATAATATTTTCAATATTGTAATAAACACTGTTTTAGTAATCTATTTGAAACCAAGACCCTGCCTCTGTGTTGGCGCTTTGATATATATTTTTCACCTGTGAGCATGTATGGTCTATGATTATGGCTGAACCCTGCCGAAACTCGTAAGACCTGCTCTTTGCTTCTTCATGCTATTTTTTGATGCCCATGTGTTTTATTTTTCGAATAAAGAATTAACTTTTTATATATTTTTTTGTTCTTTGGAACGCTTTTTTCTACAGATAGAGAGACCCTGGCCAAAATCAATTTACCAATAACCAAAGAAGAGGTGGTAATGGCAATTAATGCTGCTTCCTTAAATAAAGCCCCGGGACCTGACCAGATGCCATTATAATTTTATAGGATTTTATAGGATGATTAAGCATGAGATTGTACCTATTCTGACAAACCTGTTTAATTAATATTTTATTTTAAAAAAGTCTGGATATCCCATAATGTTACAAGTGCCTTAATTACTCTTATTCTTAAAATAGGTAAAGATGCAGAAGACATGAGTGCATACAGGCAAAACTCATTTTTAAAAGTAAATTACAAACTAATGACCTCTATTATGGCAAATCGACTAAAAATAGGAGTAAAGGAAGTAATTCACTTAGACCAAGTAGGTTTTATCGCTGAAAGGACATCTACTTTAAATATGAGGAAGACATGTGGTATATTAGATTATATATAGATTTAGAAAAAAACTGGAGCCATAGGTTAGCCAACTCAGCATTGAATTGTATTGATGTTGAGAAGGCTTTTAACTCTATAGTGTAGGATCATCTTTTTATGCCTATGGAGGCGTTTGGTCTGCAAGGGATTTTTTTAAGCTATGTATATGATAAACCCTCATCGGCAATTATAATTAATGGGACTCCAATTCAATATACCCAATTAGGAAACGGTATAAGACAGGGATGCCTATAGTCCCCTCTACTTTTCAATCTTTCAATAGAACCTTTAGCTATCAGAATTAAAAATGAAATAGAAGGTATTAAAGTTAGAAATATGGAAAATAGCTAACATTTTGTTTTAGGCAGACGATCTGGTTTTCAATAGTTATCTTTAGGAAAATTTGCCAATATTACTTAAACTGTTTAAGTCGTTCAGTCTGATATCTGGGTATAAAATCAACCTAAATATGTCAGAACTAATATGGTTAAATAAAACTAAAAGGGCTTCAAAAATTGGAATTCCGTTTAAGGTAGTTAAAACAATTACATATTTTGGTATAATATTAAGTGCATCGCCTGAGGAATGGTATCCGCTAAATTTTTTAAAATCTATTTGTAAAGATACAAGATATAGTCCAAAATTGGCAAAAAATATATCTCTCATGAACAGGGAAAATTAATCTTATAAAAATGATTAACCTCCCTAAACTTTTGTATAAACTACAAAATTTCCCCAAAATTCTAGTATCAGAAGATACTAGACGGTATAAGACTATAGTATGGATGTTTACTGGAGGGAAAAATAACAGAATTTCTAATACCAAACTAACACAACTTCATAGCTACAGTGGGCTAGCACTCCCTAATATAAGATATTATAATTGGGCCTGTCTATGTAACTTAGCAGCAGAATGGCTACTAGATCTGCCACATAACTCTCCTATATTGTTAGAGAATGAGATTATAAAGCCTTATACGCTAAAAGCTCTTTTACATGTTGAAGCTAAAGATATTCCCACCCACAGTACAATTTTTAACATAATCAGGGGATGGAAATTCTGTATAAAGATGGGCATTAATTATCGCATTTCTGATTTTTCCCCAGTTTCTGGGGCCCCACAATTTAGTGAAAGATTAGAACAGGGAGTTTTTTTTTTAGATAGGCAGCACAAGGTCTAAAATCCCTTAGTCAGTTCTTGAATAGACAGAATAATTATATCAAATCTTTTGAGGAATTAAAAAATGAGTTTGATCTAAGGAACATACGGCTAGATTACGAGTTTTGCGTTATAGTGAAAAAGCAGCGTTATCCGGTTATAACGCTGCTTTTTTACTACCGCTGGTATTACGAGTCTTGCAGGTTTAAGGGCACCGCACACTTTTTTTGGCTTTACCGCAAATCAACTTACTCAATTTGCGTATAGTTTATTTTCAATGGGACTTCCATAGCGCCGGTATTACAAGCTTGTCCTGGGAGGCCAAAAAGTTAGCGGTACAGCCTATCCCGTCAAGATTCGTAACGCATTCTAAAGTCAGTAGTTATGAGTTTTACACTACAAAGCTGTAGCATAAAACTTATAACTAAAGTGCTAAAAAGTACACTAACACCCATAAACTACCTATTGACCTCTAAACCGAGGCCTTCCCGCATCACAAACACTATAATAAAATTATTAACCCCTAATCTGCCGCTCCGGGCATCGCCACCACTATAATAAACATATTAACCCCTAAACCTAGGTAGAAACCTAGGTAGAATAGTTACTAAATAGTTATTAACTATTTAATAACTACCTAGCTAAAATAAATACACATTTACCTGTAAAATAAAACCTAACCCTAAACTAACACCTAACCTAACCCTACAATTAAATAAATTCCCTAAATTAAATACAATTAACTAATTTCAATACAATTAGCTAAATTACAAAAAAAAAACAACACTAAATTACAGAAAATAAAAAACAAATTACATGATATTTAAACTAATTACACCTAATCTAATAGCCCTATCAAAATAAAAAAAGCCCACCCAAAATAAAAAAAACCTAGCCTACACTTAAAAGGGCCTTTTGCGGGGCATTGCCCCAAAGAAATCAGCTCTTTTACCTGTAAAAAAAAAAAATACAAACAACCCCCCAATAGTAAAACCCACCACCCACACAACCAACCCCCCAAATAAAACCCTAACTAAAAAAAACCTAAGCTCCCCATTGCCCTGAAAAGTGCATTTGGATGGGCATTGGGCATTTAGCTCTATTGCAGCCCAAACCCCTAATCTAAAAATAAAACCCACCCAATACACCCTTAAAAAATCCTAACACTAACCCCCGAAGATCCACTTACAGTTTTGAAGAGCCGACATCCATCCTCAACGAAGCCGGGAGAAGTCTTCATCAAAGCGGCAAGATGTCCTCAACGAAGCCGGCAGAAGTGGTCCTCCAGACGGGCAGAAGTCTTCACCCAGACAAAATCTTCTATCTTTATCCTTCTGAAGCGGAGCGGCTCCATCTTCAAGACATCTTTAAATGACGTCATCCAAAATGGCGTCCCTTAGATTCCGATTGACTGATAGAATTCTATCAGCCAATCAGAATTATGGTTGAAAAAATCCTATTGGCTGATTGGAACAGCCAATAGAATGCGAGCTCAATCCTATTGGCTGATTGCATCAGCCAATAGGATTTTTCAACCTTAACTCCGATTGGCTGATAGAATTCTATCAGCCAATCGGAATCTAAGGGACACCATCTTGGATGACGTCATTTAAAGGAACCTTCATTACAGAAGAAGCCGTCGATTGAAGAGGATGCTCCGCGCCGGATGTCTTGAAGATGGAGCCGCTCCACGTCGGAAGGATGAAGATAGAAGATGCCGTCTGGGTGAAGACTTCTGCCCGTCTGGAGGACCGCTTCTGCCGGCTTCGTTGAGGACATCTTGCCGCTTGGATGAAGACTTCTCCCGGCTTCATTGAGGATGGATGTCGGCTCTTCAAAACTGTAAGTGGATCTTCAGGGGTTAGAGTTTTTTTAGGGTGTATTGGGTGGGTTTTATTTTTAGATTAGGGGTTTGGGCTGCAATAGAGCTAAATGCCCTTTTAAGAGCAATGCCCATCCAAATGCCCTTTTCAGGGCAATGGGGAGCTTAGGTTTTTTTAGTTAGGGTTTTATTTGGGGGGTTGGTGGTGTGGGTGGTGGGTTTTACTGTTGGGGGGGGTTGTTTATATTTTTTTTTACAGGTAAAAGAGTTCATTTCTTTGGGGCAATGCCCTGCAAAAGGCCCTTTTAAGGGCTATTGGTAGTTTAGTTTAGGATAGGGTTTTTTTTATATTTTGGGTGGGCTTTTTTATTTTGATAGGGCTATTAGATTAGGTGTAATTAGTTTAAATATCTTGTAATTTGTTTTTTATTTTCTGTAATTTAGTTTTTTTTTTGTAATTTAGCTAATTGTATTGAATTTAGTTAATTGTATTTAATTTAGGGAATGTATTTAATTGTAGGGTTAGCTTAGGTGTTAGTGTAACTTAGGTTAGGTTTTATTTTACAGGTCAATTTGTATTTATTTTAGCTAGGTAGTTAGTAAATAGTTAATAACGATTTAGTAACTATTCTACCTAGTTAAAATAAATACAAACTTGCCTGTGAAATAAAAATATTACCTAAGCTAGATACAACTATTAGTTATATTGTAGCTAGCTTAGGGTTTATTTTACAGGTATTTAGTTTTATATTGGAATTATTTAGTTATTAATAGTAGGTTTTCTTTAGATTTCTTTTAATTATATTTAAGTTATGGGGTGTTAGGGTTAGACTTAGGTTTAGGGGTTAATAAATTTAATATAGGGACGGCAGATTAGGGTTTAATAATATTTAAATTGTGTTTGCGATGCGGGAGTGCGGCGGTTTAGGGGTTAATATGTTATAGTGGCGGCGACGTTGGGACGGCAGATTAGGGGTTAATAAGTGTAGGTAGGTTGCGGCGACATTGGGGGAGGAAGATTAGGGGTTAATAAATATAATGTAGGTGTCGGCAATGTTGGGGGCAGCAGATTAGGGATTAATAAGTACAATGTAGATGGCGGCGATGTCCGGAGCGGCAGATTAGGGGTTAATAATTATAATGTAGGTGTCTGCGATGTTGGGGGCGGCAGATTAGGGGTTAATAAGTGTAAGATTAGGGGTGTTTAGACTCGGGGTTCATGTTAGGGTGTTAGGTGTAAACATAAAATGTGTTTCACCATAGGAATCAATGGGGCTGCGTTAATGAGATTTACGCTGCTTTATTGCAGGTGTTAGAATTTTTCTCAGTCTGCTCTCCCCATTGATGTCTATGGGGAAATCGTGCACGAGCACGTACAACCAGCTCACCACTGACTTAAGCAGCGATGGTATTGGAGTGCGGTATTGAGCCCAGTTTTGCTCTACGCTCACTTATTGCCTTTTAACGCTGGGTTTGTAAAAACCTGTAATACCAGCACTGTAGGAAAGTGAGCGGTGAGAATAAAGTGCAAGTTAGCAACGCACCCCTATTACCGCAAGACTTAATCTAGCCGATAGTTTTTTTTGCATACCTACAGGTAAGACCTAATATAAGAGAATTAATTATGGAATATGGATGTGACTGGCAATGGTTTACTCTAGAGGATTGTCTTAGAAAGTGTAACAATGGAAATTTCCGCATCTCTAAATGGTATACAGCTGTTTTACAATTAGAGGGAAGAAATCATTTGACTTTTATAACTAAAAAGTGGCCTTCAAAGGGATATACTTTAATAAATGAAGATAGGCTGAAAGTCTCCATTTTGAATGCCAGGAAAATGGCATAATTCAAACATTTAAGAAAATAACATCTTAAAATTATCCATAGATCATATCTAATGCCAACAATTATGAATAAGTGGAATAATATTTCTCAAACGCATTGCCCTAAATGACCTAGTATACAGACAGGTTTAGAACATTATTTTTGGTGCTGTAGGGAGATTAAAAAAATCTGGAACAAAATTAATTATTGGATTAATAAAACCTTGGGCTATAATATCATTATAGATCAATATCAAATTATATTCCTAATCGAGTATGATATTGCTACTATAAATACTAATCTTATTAATATTATAATATTGCTTGCAAGAAACGTAGTCCTCAAGATATAAGAAAGCTCCCTAGGTTAACATAGTTATTCCCCATAATACACAATCAAATGATACTCGAGCAATATAAAGAGGGTCGGGCAACAGAAAACAAGTAAAACATTTTATTAAGAAATGGGATAAATTTATTGGTACCCAAGAAAAAGAAATATTACAACTATATAAGGAGACAGAATGGATCAGTCAACATTATAACCTAGAATAAGAGGTTATATAAGATTGTGAAGAGGAGGGAGAAGATTATTGATAGATATTTACTTTCTTTTTTGTTTTGTTCATGGATATAGTTTTGTTTTATAAAAAATAAGAATTAAGGGGGCGGAGTCAGCTGCCGAGGCAAGCAGTCGCATCTATTTTGAGCTCCTGCAATATTCGATATGTAAAGCGACTAAAATGCCTTATTATCTATTTTAAGAGACATCTATACTGAATTTGTATACTAGTGGAGTTGGCAGAACTTTTAATCTGCATTTCATCGCTCAAGTTAGGATAGAGAACATCGCATAACAAAATCGCATGTTAAGACCCGCATGGCACTCCTAAACTGGAATCTACGCAGCTCACAAGGAAACCCAGTAAGCTCTATATTGTATGATCTGAATATTTTTCTCCATAAAGTGAAGGAAGTATTTCACCATTAACCAGCATACACCAGCACAAACCCATCATGGAGATTGCGGATCTCTTATTGCAGCTGGCTGACAAGATGGACATACATTTTTATTCTCTGACGAGAACACTACAAGAGGTGTGTAACAATGTATGTGAAGAGGAGGTGGCCGGTTCCCGTACTCAATGTTCCTTTAGCTCACATGGACGGAAGGAACAGGTTAGACTCCCCACTGCTGCTTTTGTGAGACATGCTGAGTTGAGCAGACAGCGAGATGGTGGGACGATCCTAGATATGGCGACAACATCTACCGACAGTGCTAAGATGGAGGGAGCACATTTCGATAGCATAGTGAACTTTGAGGATCTGACTTTTGACTCTCTGCCAATGCGATCGTTCGCTACCAAACAACGGGCTCAGGCTGGGTCTGAGTTGCACCTCCCTACCAACGCAACATTAAACAAAGCTCCTGACATACATGTCTCGCGCCCAGATTGCCAGAGACATAGAGGGTTCTATTGGGATGTCAGTCTGTCTTATCATCATGAGAGCACTGCACCGCTGCATAGACTGGGAATTGGATAGGTGACTCTTGACCCCTCAATGTCGGGTGGCATTTACCTCTCAGAAGACCTGAGGATCCAAGATTTGCCTCCATATGAACTGAATACTGTTTCAGGTTTTAGTACATAACCTGCTCTCATATATTCCCATACGTACTGTCAATTTCTTGGTGGAACTTTTTAATGCAGTGTACTTAGACACGTTATTAGCATATATGTTATTATTCAGGATGTTGTTCCTAACTTAATGCTCTCCTTTATTTTCAGTGTATTCTGCAGACGAGTGTGTTATGCGCTCTGAGTCTCTACCTAAAAATTTGTAGTTACCCATATTATTACATTTTAGTGTTTACTCCATGAAAATACCCGTAGGATGGGCTATATGATCTTTCTTCCTCCTTAACACTATGCCAGTTCTCAAGATGTGTATTATGCAGGGGATGTTCCTCATATGTCATAAATATGTGTTGTTTTTTTTTAATTTTTCCCTGGAACATATCATAGCAAATTTGTCATTATTATAGAGTCTGATGGGACAATCTTCTTTGGCACATATATGCTTGTTATATCATTATTTTTTATTGTGTCTTGTGGAGGGGCAGGTAGGTTCTTTATATTGCATTCCAGTTAAATTTTACCTTTCACATAAGCGTTATAAATGAATATGCCACAGATGCGTACCCCTGGATAAGTGTAGGTACACATACGTGATTGACAGGCTGAATAGTTGTATGTTGCTATCTATTAGTCTTGAGATGTACATGCCTCCCTTAGATTACATAATATATACTATTTCTATTCGCATATTTATAAGGGGTCAGAAATAAAGCTTAGCATCTCTGAGGTTTCAAGTAATCCACAAGCATTGTCACATCAGACCTTTGCCCACGTTTAGGGTTTATAGCTAATCTTACGAAGGTGGGGTTTCCTACTTATACTATAGCTAGTTAGACCTTAATAGATGCGGTAGGCTACCTTTGCCAAGTCTATGCCAAATTGTTTTATGTTTGTGGGGTACTGTTGTCGGCCGTGGCGGTGTCCTATGAATATATTTCAACATAAAGGCAAACATTTTTTATTGGATTAATTTTGAAGGTCCCTAATAGTGGCTCAAACCCCAGAGGGAAATAACCATTTCACACGACATTATATATAGGTTCGAGGTCTATTAAATCATACCTACTTTGTTCATGTTTATTATAAGTCTGTCTCTGATTTTCATTCCCCCCCCCTCTTTTATTTTAACTTTAAGCGGCATATACTCGCTATTAAATGTATAGTTTCAAGTTCTGTTTGCACATATTTAGCTGTCGAATAACTATATATTTATTTTGTTTAGAGGGTGACTCTATACTATATTTTAAATTCACCACCTGGAGCGGGCGCCAAGGGTCCGCAACGAAGCGGGTGAATATGGTGAATTCTACTGCGGTATTAATCCGCTGCTATCATTTTCTTTGTTTATTAAATGGTACCTCTCATTTAAGGTGGTTTGCTATTTTGATATACAGTTCAAGGTGAAATATCATTTTATTTGACGCTAGTTTATGATAGAGGTACCGTATTATAGTTATCCTTGTCCTGCAATAAGCTGTTTCTACATTTTTCTTTAAAAGAGAAATTGAGGTTAGTCTATTAGAGCACTCAGCTATAGGAGATTGAGAGATGTGTTGATAGCCCACTGTTAATCAAAGTCTAACATTCACTGACCTGATCTCTAATTCAGAGCCTCTAGTAGGAGCAGCTTTTAATGTTTTCCGATATTTTGCAAAATTTCAGATAACACATACATTTCTTTTATATTTACAGTATCACACTATAGGATGTATAAGTTGGTCAGGATATTTACACTATATAAATTTACTTTGTTTTCACATAGGAAACAAAAAATAAAAGAGGTAATGCTAGATTATGTTTATTTTACTTTATATTTACATACATTGTGCTGTATTTTCAGTTTGTACAATATATGTCTGGAGAGTTACATGTATGATGCTTACACTGAGATTTCATTGCTTTTTTATATGTTTGTATCTCACTGTTATACATATAAGCAATGTATTGTATGAAAAATTTACCAAAACAAATACGAAATGTATAATATGTTTTTATGTCATATTTCTAGTTTTGCCTCAATAAAAAAATTATGATTTAAAAAAAAAAAAAAAAAAAAAAAAAAATTAAGGGTTATGATTTGATTTGATTTGATTAAGGGATTTTATTGAATAATGAGGATAAATTAAAGTTGGAAATGTAATTATGGAACTTTTATGATGTCAGAGGGTACAAAGAGGCTAATTGCTAGATATCAGCTAGATTACAAGTCTGTGCGTTCGTCTTTTAACGCTGAAAATATGGTATTTTCAGCGTTAAAATCAGCAATGCAGCCATTACGAGTCTTGTCGGTATAGGTGTACCGCAAGCCTTTTAGCCTGTAATGCAACGTCAGTACCGAATTCTTAAAAATTACATTTTTTTAATGGGATTCCCATAGTGCTGGTATTACGAGTTTTGTGTTCTGGCTAAAAAGAACGGTGTTACAGCCTAAAACGACAAGATCTGTACCGCCATCTAAAAGCAGTAGTTATGAGTTTTACACTACAAATCTGTAACATAAAACTCATAACTAAACTGATACAGTAAACTAAACACCCATAAACTACCTATTAATCCCTAAACCGAGGCTCTTCTGCATTGCAAACACTTTATTAAATTTATTAACCCCTAATCCGCCGCTCCCGACATCGCCACCACTAAAAATAATTATTAACCCCTATTCCGCTGCTCCCCGACATCGTCACCACTATCATAAAGTTATTAACCCATAAACCGCCGCCCTCCCACATCGCAAACACTATTTAAATATTATTGACCCCTAATCTGCCGTCCGCCCCCACTATACTTGTTATTAAGCCCTACACCGCTGCCACTATAATAAACCTATTAACCCCTAAAACTGCATGCCCCCACTACGAAATATATTAAAATAAACTATTAACCCCTAAACCGAAAGCCCCCCACATCGCAATAAACTAAATTAAATTAGTAACCCCTAAACCTAACGCCCCCCTAATTTTAGATTAAAATTACATTTTCCCTATCTTAAATTAAATTAAAACTTACCTATCAAATTAAAAAAACTAAGTTTAAACTAACAATGAAACTAATATAATTATTAAACTAAAATTAAACTAACTACCAATTAAATTAAACTAAACTACACATTTAAAAAAAACTAACACTACTCTAAAAATTACAAAGTATCTAATTACAAAAAATAAAAAATACTAAATTACGAAAAATAACAAACGAAATTATCCAAGATAAAATAAAATTACACCTAATCTAATAGCCCTATAAAAATAAGAAAGTCCTACAATAAACTACCAATTGTCCTTAAAAGGGCCTTTTGTAGGGCATTGCCCTAAGTTAAACAGCTAATTTTACCTGTAAAAAAAAATACAAAACAGTAAAACCCACCACCCAACCAACCCCGCAAAATAAAAAATCTAACTCTAAAAAAAAACTAAGCTACCCATTGCCCTGAAAAGGGCATTTGGATGGGCATTGCCCTTAAAAAGGCATTTAGCTCTTTTACATGCCCAAACCCTAATCTAAAATAAAAACCCACCCAAAAAAAAACCTTAAAAAAAGCCTAACACTAACCCCCGACGATCCTCTTACAGTTTTAAAGTCCTGCTTGAACGATCTTCATCCAGGCGGCGAGAAGTCTTGCAAAGTCCTCATCCAAGCGGCAAGAAGTCTTCATCCAGGCAGCATCTTCTATCTTGATCCCGGCGGCACGGAGCAGGTCCACCCTGAAGACATCCGACGCAGAGCATCCTCTTCATACTGTCGTCGCCATACACTGAATCTTCAATGCAAGGTACGCAATTCAAGATGGCGTCCCTTGCATTCCTATTGGCTGAAAATTTTGAATCAGGCAATAGGAATTAGACCTGCTAAAATCCTATTGACTGTTCAAATCAGCCAATAGGATTTAAGCAGCTCTCATTCTATTGGCTAATTCGAATTTTTCACCTTGAATCGCGTACCTTGCACTGAAGTAGATCGTCGGGGGTTAGTGTTAGGCTATTTTTAAGGTTTTTTTGGGTGGGTTTTTATTTTAGATTAAGGTTTGGGCATGTAAAAGAGCTAAATGACCATCCAAATGCCCTTCTCAGGGCAATAAGTAGCTTAGGTTTTTTAGATAGTTTTTTTTTTAATTTTGTGGGTTTGGTGGGGGTTTTGTAATGTTAGTGGAGGTTTGTAATATTTTTTTTTTTTTCAGAAAAGAGCTGATATATTTAGGGCAATGCCCTACAAAAGGCCATTTTAAGGGCCATTTGTAGTTTATTCTAGATTAGGTTTTTTTTATTTTCTGGTGTTTTTTTTAATGGGTATTAGAATAGGAATAATTTTTATTATTTTTGGTAATTTGTTTGTTATTTTGTGTAATGTATTTTTTTCGTTTTGGGGGGGTTATTTTTAGATTAGGGCTTGGGCAGCAAAAAAGCTAAATGCCATTTTAAGGGCAATGCCCATACAAATGCCCTTTTAGGGGCCCCCAAAAGTTTTTTTTTTGTAATTGTAGTTTTTTTTTTTTTTTTGTAATTTTAGGTTTTAGTGTAAGGTAGCTTAGGATTTATTTGACAGGTAAGTTTGTATTTATTTCAACTAGGTAGTTAGTAAATAGTTAATAACTATTTACTAACTAGTTTACCTAGTTAAAATAAATACAAACTTACCTGTGAAATAAAAATAAAACCTAAGCTAGCTACAATATAACTATTAGTTATATTGTAGCGATCTTAGGTTTTATTTCCCAGGTAAGTATTTAGTTTTAACTAGGTATTATTTAGATAATAATTGTAACTTTAGTTTAGCTCTATTGTAATTATGTTAAAGTTAGGGGGTGTTAGGTTTAGGGGTAGGTGTAGGGGTTAATAGTTTAATTTAGATTTTTGTGAGGTGGGCTGGCGGTTTAGGGGTTAATAGATGTATTTAGTGGTAGTGATGTGGGAGGCCAGAGGTTTAGGGGTTAATAGCTTTATTTAGTTGCAACAATGTCAGGGAGCGGCGGAATAGGGGTTAAATAGATTTATTATAGTGTGGGTGATGTTGGGGTGCAGGGGCATAGGGTTTAATAACTTTAGTATAGTGGCGGCGATATCGGGAGCGGCAGATTAGGAGTTAATAGCTTTATTTAGTTGCGACGATGTCGGGGAGCGGCAGAATAGGGGTTAAATAGATTTATTATAGTGTGGGCGATGTTGGGGTGCAGTGGATTAGGGGTTAATAACTTTAGTATAGTGGCAGCGATATCGGGAGTGGCAGATTAGGGGTTAATAGTTTTATTTAGGTGGCAGCGATATCGGGGCAGCAGATTAGGGGTTAATAACATTATGTAGGTGCCGGTGATGTCGATGGGGGGCAGATTAGGGGTGTTTAGACGTATGGTTTATGTTAGGGTGTTAGGTTTAAACGTTAGTTTTTTCAGACACCTTCTCCCCATTGATGTCTATGGGGAAAGCGTGCATGAGCACGTCAAAACAGCGCATGTTTTTGGTGTGGTATGGAGCTTAAAAACCCCATATCGCACCCACAAGCCGGGTTTTGAAAAACTTGTAATGGCTGCGCTATAGGGGGTTAAATAACGCAACTTTTCTTGCGTTCGTTAACTTCCCTATAGCGCGCATAACTCGTAATCTAGGTGTATATAATGTAGAATAAGAGTTTCTCTCTTTGTTACATTCTTTTTCTTATTTTCTTCCCTTTTGCTTTTCTGTACCCCTTAACATTGAATACATATGTCTCTGATGTAATTCTCAAAGCTTAATAAAAAGATTAAAAAAAGAATGTAATGAAGCTCTCTGTGATAAAAACCTTTCACATGGGAGACAGAAGGTAACTGAAGAACCCATGGGGCGGATATAAAGGGGCCTATTTATTATAGTGCGAGCGGACATGATAGGATAAAGCGTATAATGTCCGCTGCACATTGATAAATGCCGACAACATACGCTGTCTGCATTTATCATTACACAAGAAGTTCTTGAGAACTGCTTGTGCAATGCTGCCCCCTGCAGATTCACGGCCAATTGGCTGCTAGCAGGGGGTGTCAATCAACCCGATTGTATAGGATTGGGCAGATTGATGTCCACGGCCTCGGAGGCAGCAGATCAGATATGGAGCAGTGGTCTTTAGACTGCTGTTTCCGGCGAGGCCTGAAAGCTTGCGCTGAAACAGGGGCATCAAGCTCCATTCGCAGCTTGATAATTCGGCCCCAAAGGCCCAATATATATTGTATAGCTGTTATTTACTAGTGGTTATAATATATATTGTGTAGCGGTTATGTGCTAGTGTTAATAATATATATTGTGTAACTGTTATGTGCTAGTGTTAATAATATAAATTGTGTAACTGTTATGTGCTAGTGTTAATAATATATAGTGTGTAGCTGTTATGTGCTAGTGTTATTAATATATAGTGTGTAGCTGTTATGTGCTAGTGTTAATAATATATATTGTGTAACTGTTATGTGCTAGTGTTAATAATATATATTGTGTAACTGTTATGTGCTAGTGTTAATAATATATAGTGTGTAGCTGTTATGTGCTAGTGTTAATAATATATATTGTGTAGCTGTTGTGTGCTAGTGTTAATAATATATATTGTGTAGCTGTTATGTGCCAGTGTTAATAATATATATTGTGTAACTGTTATGTGCTAGTGTTAATAATATATATTGTGTAGCTGTTGTGTGCTAGTGTTAATAATATATATTGTGTAGCTGTGATGTGCTAGTGTTAATAATATATATTGTGTAGCTGTTATGTGCTAGTGTTAATAATATATATTGTAAAGCTGTTATGTGCTAGTGTTAATAATATATATTGTGCAACTGTTATGTGCTAGTGTTAATAATATATATTGTGTAGCTGTTATGTGCTAGTGTTAATAATATATATTGTGTAGCTTTTATGTGCTAGTGTTAATAATATTTATTGTGTAGCTGTTATGTGCTAGTGTTAATAATATATATTGTATAGCTGTTATTTGCTGGTGTTAATAATATATATTGTGTAGCTGTTATGTGCTAGTGTTAATAATATATATTGTGTAACTGTTATGTGCTAGTGTTAATAATATATATTGTGTAACTGTTATGTGCTAGTGTTAATAATATATATATTGTATAATTGTTAAGTGCTAGTGTTATTAATATATATTGTGTAACTGTTATGTGCTGGTGTTAATAATATATATTGTATAGCTGTTATGTGTTGGTGTTAATAATATATATTGTGTATCTGTTATGTGCTAGTGTTAATAATATATATTGTGTAACTGTTATGTGCTAATGTTAATAATAAATATTGTGTAGCTGTTATGTGCTAGTGTTAATAATATATATTGGGCCCGATCCGATATGCAGCGTCGCTCGCAAAGCCGGCAACGCCAAATTTTGCGCTGGTTTGGTATCCTATATACGGCATAACATAGAAGTTACGCTCGTATATTTCACCCTTCGCTCGTAGTTTTCCCCCCATAGTCTGACATAGTAAACACGCGCAGTTTGGTATCCAATATACAGCGTAAGGACTTACGTGGCGAAAATGGAGAAATCTTGCTCCATTTTCACCTCGCCACAAAATGCAGGCATAGCAAGCCTTACGCTGAGTATGGGAGCACCGTAAACTGCCTGCAAAATAAAACCTAACACCTAACGCATGCGCAATGTCTATCTACCTGTCAACCGCAATCCCCCACCGCAATACCTAATAAGTGTTTAACCCCTAAACCGCCGCTCCCGGACCCCGCCGCCACCTTTATTATATGTATTACCCCCTAATCTGACCCCCCTACACCGCCACCACCTATATTAAATTTATTACCCCCTAATCTGATCCCCCTACACCGCGGCCACCTATATTATATGTATTACCCCCTAATCTGACCCCCCTACACCGCCGCCACCTATATTAAATTTATTACCCCCTAATCTGATCCCCCTACACCACCGCCACCTATATTAAATATATTAACCCCTAATCTGATCCCCCTACACCGCCACCACCTATATTAAATATATAAACCCCTAAATCTAAGTCTAACCCTAACACCCCCTAACTTAATTATTATTTAAATAAATCTAAATAATATTAATATTATTAACTAAATTATTCCTATTTAAAACTAAATACTTTCCTATAAAATAAACCCTAAAATAGCTACAATATAATTAATAATTACATTGTAGCTATTTTAGGATTTATATTTATTTTACAGGTAACTTTGTATTTATTTAACTAGGTACAATAGCTATTAAATAGTTAATAACTATTTAATAGCTACCTAGTTAAAATAATTACAAAATGACCTGTAAAATAAATCCTAACCTAAGTTAAAAAAACACCTAACACTACACTATTAATAAATTAATTAAATAAACTACAATTATCTAAACTAAAATACAATTAAATAAACTAAACTATGTTACAAAAAACAAACACTAAATTACAAAAAAATAAAAAAATATTACAAGAATTTTAAGCTAATTACACGTAATCTAAGCCCCCTAATAAAATAAAAAAGCCCTCAAAATAATAAAATTTCCCTACCCTAAACTAAATTGCAAAAGTAATCAGCTCTGTTACCAGCCCTTAAAAGGGCCTTTTGCGGGGCATTGCCCCAAAGTAATCAGCTCTTTTACCTGTAAAAAAAAAGAACAATCCCCCCCCATTACAACCCACCACCCACACACCCCTACTCTAAAACCCACCCGATCGCCCCTTAAAAAAAAATAAGTCTAACCCCCAAGTGGTCCTTACCTGTCCTGAAGACCGGCGGAGAAGGTCCTGTTCCAGGCGGTGAAGTCTTCTTCCAAGCGGCGACCTCTTCTTCTTACAGGAACCAGCCGGCGTGGAGCAGAGGAGTTGAAGACTGATGACCGCGGAGCTGAAGACCGTCGACTCTGGAACTGAAGACCGGCCACGCAGGAACTGAAGATCGGCGACGCTGTAACTGAAGATCGCGGAGCCATGGAGGGTGGAGGATCCTCTTCATACGATCTCCGCCGTACACTGAATAGGAATTCAAGCTACGCGATTAAAAATGACGTCCCTTGAATTCCTATTGGCTGATTTGAGCCTTCAAATTCAAATCAGCCAATCGGATGAGAGCTACTTTAATTCTATTGGCTGATTTGAATAGCCAATAGAATAAGAGCTACTGTAATTCTATTGGCTATTCAAATCAGCCAATAGAATTACAGTAGCTCTCATCCGATTGGCTGATTTGAATTTGAAGGCTCAAATCAGCCAATAGGAATTCAAGGGACGCCATTTTTAATAGCGTACCTTGAATTCCTATTCAGTGTACGGCAGAGATCGTATGAAGAGGATCCTCCACGCTCCATGGCTCCGCGGTCTTCAGTTCCAGCGTCGCCGATCTTCAGTTCCAGCATGGCCGGTCTTCAGTTCCAGAGTTGCCTCTTGGAAGAAGACTTCACCGCCTGGAACAGGACCTTCTCCGCCGGTCTTCAGGACAGGTAAGGACCACTTGGGGGTTAGACTTAGGTTTTTTTAAGGGGGGATCGAGTGGGTTTTAGAGTAGGGGTGTGTGGGTGGTGGGTTGTAATGTGGGGGGGGGGTTGTTCTTTTTTTTACAGGTAAAAGAGCTGATTACTTTGGGGCAATGCCCTGCAAAAGGCCCTTTTAAGGGCTGGTAACAGAGCTGATTACTTTTGTAATTTAGTTTAGGGTAGGGAAATTTTATTATTTTGGGGGCGTTTTTATTTTATTAGGGGGCTTAGATTACGTGTAATTAGCTTAAAATTCTTGTAATATTTTTTTATTTTTTGTAATTTAGTGTTTGTTTTTGTTTTTTGTAATATAGTTTAGTTTATTTAATTGTATTTTAGTTTAGATAATTGTAGTTTATTTAATTAATTTATTGATAGTGTAGTATTAGGTGTCTTTGTAACTTAGGTTAGGATTTATTTTACAGGTAATTTTGTAATTATTTTAACTAGGTAACTATTAAATAGTTATTTCCTATTTAATAGCTATTGTACCTAGTTAAAATAAATACAAAGTTACCGGTAAAATAAATATAAACCCTAAAATAGCTACAATGAAATTATTAATTATATTGTAGCTATCTTAGGGTTTATTTTATAGGTAAGTATTTAGTTTTAAATAGGAATAATTTAGTTAATAATATTAATATTATTTAGATTTATTTAAATAATAATTAAGTTAGGGGGTGTTAGGGTTAGACTTAGGTTTAGTGGTTAATATATTTAATATAGGTGGCGGCGGTGTAGGGGTATCAGATTAGGGGTTAATATATTTAATATAGGTGGCGGCGGTGTAGGGGGATCAGATTAGGGGTTAATATATTTAATATAGGTGGTGGCGGTGTAGGGGGATCAGATTAGGGGGTAATATATTTAATATAGGTGGCGGCGGTGTAGAGGCGTCAGATTAGGGGGTAATATATTTAATATAGGTGGCAGCAGTGTAGGGGGGTCAGATTAGGGGGTAATACATTTAATATAGGTGGCGGCGGTGTAGGGAGGTCAGATTAGGGGGTAATACATATAATATAGGTGGCGGCGGTGTAGGGGGATCAGATTAGGGAATAATACATATAATATAGGTGGCGGCGGGGTCCGGGAGCGGTGGCTTAGGGGTTAATACATTTATTGTTAGGAGTGAGAGGGGGGATTGCGGATAGAGAGGTATACGTGTCGGGCTATTTTTGGGAGGCGTGTTAGACAGTTACGGGACATTAAATACTTTAGTTAGTTTTTGTAGGCGACGGCAGTTTCTAATGTGCCATAAGTCACTGGCGACTCCAGAAATTTGTACTTATGCTTATTTCTGGATATCGCTAGTTTGTCCGACTTACGGCACTTTAGCAACTGCCTGCACCGTATATGTAATACCCCGATGTGCGAGGTGAAACTACGGGCAGCGCGGGTTACCTCGCTTGCGCCAAAAAGTAAGCCCTATATCGGATCGCGCCCATTGTGTACCTGTTCTGTGCTAGTGTTAATAATATATATTCTATAGCTGTTATTTACTAGTGTTAATAATATATATTGTATAGCTGTTATGTGCTAGTGTTAATAATATATATTGTGTAGATGTTCTGTGCTAGTGTTAATAATATATATTGTGTAGATGTTCTGTGCTAGTGTTAATAATATATATTCTATAGCTGTTATTTACTAGTGTTAATAATATATATTGTATAGCTGTTATGTGCTAGTGTTAATAGTATATATTGTATAGCTGTTATTTACTAGTGTTAATAATATATATTGTGTAGCTGTTATGTGCTAGTGTTAATATATATTGTGTAGATGTTATGTGCTAGTGTTAATAATATATATTGTGTAGATGTTATGTGCTAGTGTTAATAATATATATTGTGTAGCTGTTATGTGCTAGTGTTAATAATATATATTGTGTAGCTGTTATGTGCTAGTGTTAATAATATATATTGTATAGCTGTTATTTACTAGTGTAAATAATATATATTGTATAGCTGGTATGTGCTAGTGTTAATAATATATATTGTATAGCTGTTATTTACTAGTGTTAATAATATATATTGTGTAGCTGTTATGTGCTAGTGTTAATAATATATATTGTGTAGATGTTATGTGCTAGTGTTAATAATATATATTGTGTAGCTGTGATGTGCTAGTGTTAATAATATATATTGTGTAGCTGTTATGTGCTAGTGTTAATAATATATATTGTGTAACTGTTATGTGCTGGTGTTAATAATATATATTGTGTAACTGTTATGTGCTTGTAACAATTCTCTTTATGACTTCAATGAGAATTATATAGTTTGTAGCTCTTATGTAAACAGACCCCAAAAGTATCCTTTTACTCAGGGAGAAAGTTACAGTGAGCGTGTTTTAATAATACAGCAAAAGATAGAAGCAGTGTGAATGCTTCGTGATACTTGTGTCTCCTAGAGCTTATTTAAGTTTAAAAAATAGGTAAGAGATACTTGATATGGTTATTATCTTCTAGTGGTTAAACTTAGGTAAGTAATCTGCTTGATTGTAGTCTTCACACACACACACACACTCTCTACACTCAGGCACGCTAGTTCACACAGATAAAAACAGGATGGATCAATATATACAAGGAATGAATTCAGCCAAGTCAGGAAAACAGAATGATCAACAAGTCAAGCAAGTTCGTTGGTTCTTATTTTAGAAGTGGATATGAAATAGCCCATACAGTGTTTAGTAACAGATCGCCTTGGTAAGATTGTAATGCTGTTTTGTTAGTACCTGTTCAGCGAGGAGCGACGCGAGCTGAGACTGCAGCGTGTGTGTGTCTCACTTCCAGTCCTGCGGTAGCTGCGTTCTCCGTGTAACTTGTATGCAGCGTCAGAAATCAGGCAGCGAAGAGGAGAGTTGATTCTGGTTAAAGGTTTGTTGCGTGACAACAATAATCCTTTCTTTAGATGAAAGAATGAGAATTTAGGAGACAAAAGTTGTTTTAGATTTGTGGCAAGTTTCAGAACCCTAAACGGGTAATACAAAACTTATAGCTGGAAGAGCCAGAAGGTGCTAGTAGCTGAAGTAGCGTTAGTCCTTCAATATTCAGGCAAGGAATGAGCAAAACAGGAAGCCTTATAAAGGATCAGAGAGGTAGGAGGGGATATACCTTAAAGGTATATCACATACCCCCCCATCAAGATCCCCCAAATCACCCAGTCAAGAAGGCTTATCAGGATATCGACGATGAAAAGCTGCTTGCAGTCTAGGAGCGTGAAGATCCAAGTGGGACACCCAGGAATTCTCTTCCAACCCATAACCTTTCCATTTAATGAAATACTGGAGAGAACCCCTATATTTACGGGAATCAAGTATCTGCTCGACCTCAAACTCAGGTCCATCTGAAAGCATTAGAGGAGGAGGTGGCAAATCCTTTTGAGGGGAATTGTAAGGCTTTAAGAGTGATACATGAAAGACTGGGTGTAATCTACAGTCAGATGGTAATTTCAGTTTGACAGCATTTGGGTTGATGATGGAGACTATAGGAAAAGGTCCCAAGTATTGATTGGCTAATTTCTTGCTGGGGAGTTGCAGTTTCAGATGTTTAGTGGATAAAAGTACAGAATCACCGACTTTGTAGGATGGAGTTGGAGAGTGGTGCTGGTCATAGTATTTCTTCTGGCGTTCTTTAGCCTCAGATAAATGGAATTTGATTATTTTCAGTCTGTCCTCTAAAGTCGAGGAGAAGTCAGTTACACTTGGGCAAGGTACTGCAACATGAGATAGAGCTATTGTAGAGGGATGATAACCATAGGTGGCAAAGAAAGGTGTCATCTTAGTGGAGCTTGAGATTGAGTTATTGTATGAAAATTCCGCCATCGGCAGATAATCAATCCAGTCATCTTGTAAATGAGTGAGATAACATCGTAAGAACTGCTCTAACGTCTGGTTCAGACGTTCAGTTAAACCGTTTGTCTGTGGGTGAAATGCTGTTGAGTATCTTGTGTCTATTCTCAAAAGTTTGCAGAGGGACCTCCAAAAAGAAGAGGTAAACTGTGTTCCCCGGTCTGTGATTATGGTTGAGGGTATGCCATGTAAACGTACTATGTGATCTAAGAAAATCTTAGCAGTGGCTATAGCGGTAGGTAGTTTTTTAAGCGGTAGAAAGTGTGCTAGTTTAGTCAGATGGTCGACAACTACTAATATAGTGTTGTGTTGTTGAGACACTGGTAGATCCACTATAAAATCCATTGATATGATGGACCATGGTAAACTCGGTATTGGTAGAGGTGTGAGATAACCTATTGGTTTTTTAGTTGTAAACATTTTTTTTTTATTGTCAAAGAAGTCTCAACATTTGCCAAACAAAGCATTTGCAACAAATAGTTAGGTTACATCACATAATTGAGCAATACATATTAGCCGCCCACCACATAACAGACATGGAATGGTGGTACTGTATACAATATTGTTGCTAAAAGACAATACATATTGGTCTTCTGGCTTTTTATGATAAGCATGAAAAGACCTCCCCAACAATCAATCGCGTTTATAATATAAAGGAGAAGAGACGTAGTGGTAAGAGGACCTCTGGAGAAGAGGAGGAAGGAAGAAAGAGAGAGAGGAGGAAAAGGGGTTTGAGCACCTGAGGGGTAGTTTACCCAGAGAGTCTGGTATTTTATAATACTAGGGATCTCCTGGTTTGCATTCTGACTGAGTCTTCCCATACTGTCCACTCCTCCCATATCTGCAGGAATTCCTGCCTTTTATCTAATAGATTAGATGCTATGCTTTCCATCTGATGGTAGAATCTGATTTTATTTAATATGATATCATAGTGGGGTACAGTTGTTTTCCAATATTTCGCTATTACCGTTCTAGCAGCCGTACATATAATATTCACTACTTTTAAGGAGTGTTTGTGTAATCCTGGAATAGGGGCATGTAAGAGAGCCTGCTCCATACTCAGTGTAATCTGCCTATTAAAAATCTTACTCAATAAATCTGAAGTCGCCTCCCAAATTTTAGCACTTTCAGGACACTCCCACCACATATGGGTATATGTGCCCTCTGATGGGCAGCCTCGGTAGCACCTAGGTATACTTTCTAGTTCTGTTGCCGATTGAAGATGATGTAATCTACCCGGGTAATTGTACCATCTGTATGTTACCTTAATATAGTTCTCCTTTAAGTTTGCGCTAATGGAGCAGGCTAAACCTTTTTGGATTATGCTTGCCCATTCTGTTAAGTCCCAAGAAAGGTTAGCTTCTTTTTCCCATTTTTTAATGTAGTAAGGTTTCTCTAACCTTTGTTTAGTGAATAAAAACTGATATAGTCTAGATATAGTACCTCTAGTCCTAGTGGTTGAACTGCAGAGTTTCTCATATAATGTAGTGCCGCTTGAGATTCGCAATCTATTTGCTTCTTCTATCTTAGCTCTTAATTGGAAATAGTGAAACCAGGAATGTGGTGTAGAGGGTGGAAGAGAGTTATATTGTTGGAACGAGATCGTCTCAGAGTTACAGGATGTGTCAGCTATCCTATATAGGCCTTTGTTAGCCCAAATCGTGTTAACTTTATCTTTGTTGTTATGTTTGTCTAGAGGTAGGGATAATGGCGTGAGAGGTGAACCCACGGGAATTAATTTATACTTATTTTGTGATCCATCCCAGATCTCTAACGTTTGTGCAATTGAAATAAGTCTTTTCCATGAGTCTGGTCTGTCTTTTTTTGAGGTCCAGAAAATCTGATAAATCGGGTATAAATTTAACATGTCACTCTCTATCTGAACCCATGCTAAGTCGCTCTTAGAGTTGTGTAGGAGTGCTGTTTGGGCTAATCTAGCGGCCTTAAAATAAATTTGTAAGTCAGGGACTCCCAATCCTCCTTCAGTTTTAGGCAACAATAAAGTCCTCCTATTTATTCTAGCTTTTTTGTTGGCCCATATAAACTCCAACATCTGTTTTTGGACTTTCTCAAGATCCTTTGAGGGGATAACTATAGGCAGAGATCTAAAGAGATATAATAATTTTGGGAGTATCACCATTTTACTAACTACCATCTTACCATAGAATGAAATTTTATATGTGCTCCATATCTTCATTTCTTTATGTAGGTATTTGTATAAAGGGGGGTAGTTGAGTTTGTATAAGTCATTAAGGTTATAAGGGATTAAGACTCCTAAATATTTAATTGCATTGGGGGCCCATTTGAAATCGAAGTTTATCTCTAATAACTTTTTAGTGTGGGGAGGGAGGTGCACTTCTATGGCTTCACATTTGTCATTATTAATTTTGTACCCAGACAAATTGCCAAAGTTAGTTAGGAGGTCGTATAGGATTGGGAGGGATAGCAGGGGTTTACTTATTGTTAATATAATGTCATCTGCAAACAGCGAGAGTTTGTGTTCTGTTTTGCCTACCATAATTCCAGCTATATTGCTCTGGTTTCTGATGCTTGCTGCTAAGGGCTCAATGCACATGGCAAAGAGCAAGGGCGACAGGGGGCAACCCTGTCTGGTGCCATTATGAATATGTATTCTTTTAGATTGGTATCCTGCTATCCTAAGATACGCCGTTGGGTTTGTGTATATGGCTTGAATTGCTTTAACAAAGGAGCCCGATATGCCGAACTGCGAAAGAGTCTCAAGCATATAGTCCCAATGGATCCTATCAAAGGCCTTCTCTGCATCTAAAGAGAGAAACAGAGAAGGCACTTTTTCGTTTGTTGCAAAACTGATAAGATCAATAACCTTCCGCACATTGTCAGGAGCCTCCCTCCCCATAATGAATCCCACTTGGTCATTTACTATTAGTTTGGATATATGTGAGTTTAGTCTTGTGGCCATAATTTTAGTAAGGAGTTTGAGGTCTAAGTTTATGAGTGATATTGGTCTATAGTTTTTACAATGGAACTTGTCTTTCCCTGGTTTAGGGACCACGCAAATTCTAGCCGTTAATAAATCATTTGGGATTGTGCCTCCCTGCATTATATAGTTAAACATCTCCGCTAAGTGGGGGGCAAGATCCATTGAGAATTTTTTGTAGAAGCTACCTGAATATCCATCAGGCCCAGGAGCTTTGTTGCTTTTAAGTTGTTTGATAGCTATAAGAATTTCTTGGGTTGTAATGGGAGCATTCAACTGGTCTAAGGCTGTTGAGTCAAGGGTGGGTAAATGGCATTCTTTTAAAAACTCCCGTATTTTATTACTTCTAGATTCTGTATGGCACTTTGGTAATTGGTATAGAGACTGGTAAAAGTCCGCAAAGGAGTTGGCGATGCGCTGGGGATCGTTAGTTATGGAACCTGATTTAGTCTGTATCTGAGGAATGGAAGACGCTCTAGTAATATTTCTGATTTTTCTGGCAAGCATTCGGTCAGGTTTATTTGCATATATAAAATACTGAGCATCAACCATCCTCAGATTTGCTATTGCTTCTTCATCAAGTAATTTATTTAATTCTGCCTTTTTGGATGCAATTAATTTAATTAAGTTGGGGTTTCTATCCGCTATTACTTGTGTATTAAGCTTCTCGAGCTCTTGTTTTCTCTCTATAATTATTTGTTTTTTCTGCTTATTTAGGTTAGCTTTCTCATGAATTAATACTCCTCTAAGGAAGGCCTTGAATGCACCCCAAATATACAGAGGGTTCGGGGTTGAATTTTTGTTATCTGTCCAAAAGTGACTAATTTGTTGGGTGAGTTTTTGACATATAATTTCATTCCTTAATAATGAGGGGTCTAAGGACCAAGATCTGTCTCTAGAGGGGTCGAACAGGCCCTTAATTGACATTTCCACAATAGAGTGGTCGGACCAGCTAGTTTGCGCTATATTTGCATTGGTTATTAGTGGACATAGGATCTGACTGGCAAAAATATAATCAATTCTGGAAAAAGAATTGTGGGCTGCAGAATAGTATGTGTAGTTCCTAACCCCTAGATTACGGATTCTCCAAGTATCTAACAAGTTGTGATCTAGGATAAAATCACTTAATATTTTTTTTGAAGATAGTCCAGTGGTAGGGGATCTGTCCAATCTGTCATTTAGAGTGAGATTAAAGTCCCCCCCAATAATAATTTTGTGTTTTTTCCATGAGGTTAAGAGTTTACTGATTTTAGCTAGGAAATGACCCTGGTTATCGTTCGGGGCATATATATTTCCCAATACTATTGAGTTCCCATGAATTTTCCCCCTGAGTATTATAAATCTACCCTCTGGATCTCTAATTACTTCTTCTTCCTGGAAGTTTAGGGATGCGTGCAGAATAATAGAGACTCCTCTTTTTTTCTGTTGACCAAAGGAATGGTATTGTATCGGAAAGGCCTTGTCCCAGTATTTTGGGTTTTGTGTGGAAGTGAAGTGGGTTTCCTGTAATAGTATTATATGTGCCTGTTTGCTTTTGTATTCTGCAATAGCTTTTTTTCTTTTGACGTGTGAGTGGAGCCCTCGCACATTATGAGATAGTATGTTAATTGACATTATGTAGTAGGGTTGTTAAGCTAATATGTGATCTAATAGTGACCTGAAGAGGCCAGAACAAATGCTGTTTGTGAGACGTCTCAGTCCTACCTTGTAGTATCAGTGCGTTATACCACCACCTTTGTCTCGTAGATTTGATCCCCCAGATGCTCAAAGAAGGATAGAAAAGAACTGAAGAGAAGAGAAAAACATAAACTGTGAACAAAACATTGCGTATAAATATAAACATTAGTATCAGTGCGAGATACCTAGTTTCCCTATATATAGGAACATTGGCTACAAGGTGTATACATAATATCAGTAACAGCGACAGATAATTTAGTTCTATATGGAACAAGAACGACAAACCAGGATAATTTAGATAAAATCTATTAAAGTAAACAGGGGACAGTGTTTAGTCTATACTCGTCTTGGTTTTCAAACTAACTGCTCTATCAGCGGCTAATTGGATTAACTGATAACAAAAGAATGTGGCCTGGATGTATTTTAGTGCGGCCAGGAGGGGCCGCCTATTACCAGTGATGAGAGTAATGTGCCACTTAACATTAAGCTGAGCTATTATAAATAGACTAGTGTGAGTAAACTAAGCTAAATAGAACTATAACTCTAAGGAAGCTGCCTTACTGTTAGGCAACTATTTGACCATGAGAACAGTAGTCATACAGTTTATATATAGAACCCGGACTTTCATAATTTAGATGTTTCTCATAAGTTCTGCAACTTGGTGTGGAACACACGACACTCACTAGTGTCCAGCTTACAGTCTCTAAGGAGCACCTGAGGCAGGAATTTTTATCAGTTAGCCACAGCCTGCGATTGATGGGTTGGTTCTGTATTTACAGTATCGTCAGGTCTGTTGTGTGGGTTGGAGCTTCTAGGAACTTTGTTCCACATTTGTTGTATCTGTTTCCTTGGTGTCCTAGGTGGTAATGGCATGGGAGAGTCCACATCTCTAAGTTGTAATCGTCGGAGCAGGTCTGTTCCCTCCTCAACGGAGGTGCAGGAGTAGGTTGATTTATTAAACAGAAACACAAGTCTGAATGGGAAAGACCACCTGTATCTAATTTTTGCTTTTGTGAGAGCCATGGTGATTGGCTTTAGTTCCCTTCTCTTGCGCAGTGTGATGGGGGATAAGTCGGCAAAAAATTGAAGGTGGTGCCCCTCAAATTCAATATGTTGTTGAGTTCTGGTGACCTGAAGGAGTTGCTCTTTGGTAGTATAGTAGTGGAACTTGAGGATCACATCCCTAGGTGTGTTTGGGATATTAGGTTTATTCAAGGCTCTATGAATTCTGTCAGTTATAAACATATTCTCTTCTACTTCTGGTAGCAGATGTCGTAAGATTCTAAGTAGAACCTCGTTGAGCTTATCGTATGTTTCAGGTAGGTTTCTGATTCTGACATTAGACCTCCTAGATCTATTTTCCAGGTCTTCGAGCTGGGATTCTATTTGCTCTATTTTATCATGTTGAGTCTGTACAGAATTCTGTATGATTGGGAGTTCTTCAATGATTTCTGTAACTTTGTCCTCCAACTCAGAGGTTCTCTGGCCAATTTCTTTTATATCGTTTCTGATGTCTAGTATTGCAGCTTTTAATTCTATCTGAAATACCTCTTTAATTTGCTGTACTAGGGAGTTATTTGAGGGTTGCTGCGGCTCTTCAGAACTGGTGTCTAGTGTATGATCCGACATTTCCCCCTCTTGAGTAATACTTTTGGTTTGACTTATAGACTTCTTTTTCGCTTGTGCCTTAGATAGACAATCTTTGACTGATTGTGTTTTTCCTTTCATTGTATGCGAGGATATAGGTGCTAGTAGTGTCTCCTGTCTGAGTACCGGGTGATTCTAGCATACCATTAAGACCGAAACTGGTGAGTCATCTTATGTTGCTGTCAGTGAGTCGCTGTATTTTAAAGCATATTTAACACCTTGTGCACCAACATGTTTGACCTAAGTGAACATATTTCTAATTGGTACACCTACCCACCAGGCATTATTTCCTCTGGATTGTTTGATAATGGATAGGGCATACAGCTTGTGAAGGCCTGCTTGTATCTCAGAGCCTGTAGTTTACCATTTTGAATCTGAGACAGGAACCTTAGTTATTTCCTCTAATGTGGAGTAAAGCAGCCAAATCCTCTATTTAGCGGTGCAGACACCTTTTAAATCGCTACTTCCAGACGCAGGTACATGTCCTGGAAGTGCGCAGTACATACAGATAGTTATTATGTCTTTTACTGGGTGTAGTTGTTTCTGCTTCCCATACAAGATAAAATAAGTCTTTCTACCTCTCCCAGTAGGCTTATATTGTGACCTTCCCCAGTGTGCTAAAGCTTTAGTGGCCCTTTACAAAGTGCGGCTCATGCTGTCTCCTCTTGGGGCCTAGGAGGGTGACTTGTGTAAGGGCCCACTGAGGAAGGGGCTGTGAATCCTGTTTGCCTTTGCAGTCTATTTGTGTGGCTGAGTATTGCAGGGCTGTGGGTTACTACTAGTACTCGTAGATGTCAGCTGAGAACTTGCAGTGTGGATAGGGGTGTAAAGACACAATATGGCGTCTTTTCCCGCCAAGTGCTGTCCGCTACTGTGATTTAAGTTAGATGGCCCCCAAACCCTCTCCGGGCTCAATGATTGTAGGCTGTTATTTATTCTAATAAAGTCCCCAGCCTATCATATGTGTATCCGTGCCTTGGAGTGATAAGTTGTTACCTCCTTGCAGCGTTGGCACCCTTCGGCAACTTGCGTGGCTTTCTGTCCGACAGTGATGGCAGCCGCTTTCTGTGTTCGGCGATCCTGTTCACCTCTCCATAGGAATATCAATTGTGGATGCCGCGTTATGTCTCGCCACCTTCTGTATCAATAATGTAGAGTTTGCGGCTCTGTTCAGCCGCCGGAGCAGAGCCCCGACCCTCCGGCAGCTGAAGTTGTAGGCAGTGTCAGCCGGGCTGTGAGTCCCTCCGGTTACGTTGGAAGAAAACGTTTTGCTGGACCAACAAATCAGTCTCCGGTCTTCCCACTATCTAATGAGATTGATTTCAGACAAAAGTTTTTCAATAATAGGGTATATTTTGTGCACAATCTTTTGGCTGCACAGGAGCTCCCTAAGAACACGTCTAGCTTCAATGGCTGCTGGCCACGCCCCCCAACCTATTGGTTTTTTATGTATAATTTTGTTCCTTGCACAGGTGTCACAGGATTTTATATATGTTTCAATATTACGTTCCATTTGAGGCCACCAGAAGTAACGTTTGATTAACTCAGTGGTTTTTTGCACACCCTTGTGCCCAGCCAAGACGTTATCATGATGGTGTTGTAGAATAATTCCTCTGAGTGTTCTGGGAACGTATATTTTATCGTGATGTAGGTAAAGGCCTGTTTTGCTATCCTTTACGCATTCCATGGGTAAGTCTTTTTCTTTATTGACCTCTAGTATGATCTCTGTTTCTAGAGTTGTGAGGGATCTCAAGAATTTTTCGTGAGCAATGATCGGATTTAAAGTTTCAGGATGTAACTTGTTTTCAGGAATTCGGGATAGGGCATCGGCTTTTATATTAGATGTGCCAGGCTTGTACGTGATTAAAAAATCGAACCTGTCAAGGAATAGGGACCATCTTACTTGGCGCGCAGATAGTGTCTTGTTTTTTCTGAGGTATTCGAGATTCTTGTGATCAGTGTAGATCAAAAACGGGACTGAAGATCCCTCCAAAAGATGCCTCCAGTACTCTAAGGAACATTTGATCGCTAGTAATTCCTTAACACCTACGTTATAGTTTATTTCAGCTGGAAGTAAGGATCTTGAGTGGAATGCAATAGGATGTAGTTCTTGTGTAGTTTTACTTCTCTGTGATAAGACGGCTCCGATACCAAAATTAGAGGCATCAACCTCTAAAATGAATTGTGAACTGTAATCTGGTAATGTCAGAACAGGTGCTGAGGTAAAAAAATGTTTTAAGTCTTCAAAAGCCTTTTGAGCTTCTTTGTTCCATTTGTAGGGATGGTTTTTCCTGGTGAGCAATGTGAGTGGTTTAACTACCATTGAAATTTTTTTAATAAACTTTCGGTAGAAGTTCGAGAACCCCAAAAACCTCTGGAGTGCTCGAACAGTCTTGGGTTCTGGCCAGTTACTTATAGTAGTGATCTTGTCCGGATCCATTTGGATTTTGTTTGGTGAGATTACATAACCAAGGAATTTTATTTCCTGGACATGGAAATTGCACTTTTCCATCTTTGCAAACAATCTGTGTTCTCGTAATCTTGTCAGAACCCACCTTACGTGTTTCTCATGTTCTTGAAGAGTTTTGGAGTATACCAAAATGTCATCTAGGTAGATGATGACGCATATGTCTGTGAGGTCATGAAAGATCTCGTTGATAAAAAATTGAAAAGTTGCCGGGGCATTTGTTAACCTAAATGGCATCACGTTATATTGAAATAACCCATAGCGGGTCCTAAAAGCTGTCTTCCACTCATCTCCTTTTTTGATGCGAATCAAATTATAGACCCCTTTAAGGTCCAGCTTGGTATATATAGTGGCGTTTGTAAGTCTTTCTATCAGCTCCGGAATCAGGGGTAGAGGGTAGCGATTTTTTATGGTTATGGCGTTTAAGGCTCTATAGTCGATAATCGGACGGAGTGAGTGGTCCTTATTTTTCACGAAAAATATGCCAGCTGCTGCTGGTGAGGTGGAATGCGAAATAAAACCTTTTTTGAGATTTTCGTCTAAGTAAGTGCGAAGATGAGATAATTCGTTTTGGGATAATGGATATATTTTTCCATATGGGACCACCGATCCAGGTATTATATCTATCGGACAGTCGAAAAGCCTGTGTGGAGGTAAACTTTCGGCCTCTTTTAGATCAAATACATCTACCAAATCTGAGTACACCATGGGTATACCACTCTCAATGTTACCTATGGAAACATGTGGATAACTAGTTGTGGAACAATAGTCAGAGGAAAGTTATAAAGAGTTACAGAGCCAGTCAATTTGTGGATTATGAAGGTGTAACCAAGAATACCCGAGAATAACTGCGTGTTTGTCAATGGGTATTATGTCATATGTGAGGTATTCAGTATGACCTTGTGTTGTTGTTGTAAGCAGTGGAATCATGTGATGAGTTATAGGACCGTGTTGGATCAGAGTACCATCAATTAACTTGACAAAGACTGGCTGCTTTTTACACACAGTAGGGATTTTATTCTTTTTAACATAAGTCATATCTATATATAACCCAGATGCTCCTGAATCTATTAGGGTGTCAAAAATATATATGGATGGCCTCAGCGCCTGATGGAAACCTGTAAGCCTGGGGGCGGGTAGCTCCTAGCAGTTACCCAAGAGTGTAATGAAAAGGAAAAAAGAGCCCAGGCGCCTACCCTAGGGGGCTAGGTTTAAGTATGTAATAATGTTGGGTAAAAATAACTTTATTTACATACTATATGTATATAAAATCAAAGAGCAATGGTAATACAATGGCAGGCATAAAAACAATATAAAGACAGTAGAAATGAATACTTCATGGATCCATGATCATAAAAATTTGGTATTAATAGAAGATTAAACAATCAGTAAAAACAGTGGATATACAACCAATAAAAACAGTGGTAATACTCAGGTATTAGATCAGGTATTCAAATTAGATAAAAAAAAAAAAATTTAAATCCAAAAATTCAAAAATTCAAATTGTCCCAAACCAAAAAAAATATATATATTATATCAATGTCTAAAGAAAATCCAAAGTGGTGTCTACAATCCTGTAGTGAACTGTGTGAGAGTCCAATAGAAATATAATGTCAAATTCCAAAAAAATGAAAATGTGGTGTTCAAAGTGTGTTCAATAAATCGAATCCAAAAACATAGTCAAATCCAAATAGGTGATAAAGTTATGTGAAGTTTATGTGATCAAGAGAACGGTGGTGATACAGCAAAATCAAAAAAATGAAGAAACGATGTGCTGCAGTGTCCCATAAACAAATAGATGTAAAAATCAAAAAATGACAGAGCAAAAAACAAACGGTCCACCTGTGGAAAAAACAAAAACGAAATATAGTGTAGAATGTCCTAAAAAAATAACAAATAATGAAATAAGGCTTACCAGTGCTGGTCTACGCGTTTCGGCCTGTACTAGGCCTTTCTCAAGACTGGTTTATGCATATTAGAGGTTGCCTTATATAGGGTGTTTGACCAGATGTTATAAATTTCTTTCACTTCCGGTTTCTCAAACAACAAACAAATTAAGCTTAAAACTTCATTTTTCGGTAATGAATTGAAATATACGGTTTGAGGAATATAACGTTTAGAGGTTGTCTAGTTTTCGTGGCCTTTGAGATCATTCTTAATGGTAAGGTGTATATTTGTATATTAGGCTGCGTTAGCCTCGTGACGTCACTTTTGGTACTGGTTTTTTGTTACGATCTTGAAGTGGTGATCGTACTCTTTAAGTGGTTGTATATGTACTAGACCTTTTGTTAGGGGTATGATCCCACTCTTTTGATTATAAAAATAGGTACCATATGGACAATATAAAATTTGAAAGTATTATGAATCGTTCCGTAATTAGACAAACCTGATTGGTCGTGACGTCACGACATAGAGTAGGCGCCTTTGATTGGTTCTAAAGAAGGTGTGTTTGTTTATTCATAGTGTATATTAGGGCTACGTAATTGGCCATATCATGGAGGTGTGAGATTTCTTTCACTTTTGATTGGAGGTGGGAGGTGTAATTTATTCAGGCGGAGCTGCTCGGTATAATAATCCGGTTATGGCCAATTACGTAGCCCTAATATACACTATGAATAAACAAACACACCTTTTTTAGAACCAATCAAAGGCGCCTACTCTATGTCGTGACGTCACGACCAATCAGGTTTGTCTAATTACGGAACGATTCATAATACTTTCAAATTTTATATTGTCCATATGGTACCTATTTTTATAATCAAAAGAGTGGGATCATACCCCTAACAAAAGGTCTAGTACATATACAGTGGCAGAAAAAAGAAAGGAAAAAAAGAGGGCGCCAATAGTGTGATATTGTTTGGTTCACAGCAGATAATAAAACACAAATATTGCGCTTACCAAAACAAGTTGCACTGAACTCTGACCAGTGCTATATCGCCTGCTGGCACTTTACTCAGCGGCCAGTACACTGTGTATAGGCATGTATCCTCCGGATGCTCCGTGGGTTCAACTCAAGGATGTATAAACCTTAAAAAGTAGAGAGGGGACTCCACATAGTGTAATATGTCTTTTCAAAAAGATGGAGGAAACATGTATTATGCTTACCAAAGGAATCGGCACTGTTCTGTGACCAGTGCAATCTCGCCTGCTAGCACCTTATACAGCGGCTAGTATACTGTGTGTTGGTTTGTCCTCTCTGTTTCTTGGAGTATACGACTCTCTGCAGTTTTAGCCATACACGTTACTTTGTAATAGAATGTCTGTTGTATTATAACAACCAGGTGTATAATGGTTGTTACTATTTAAGTAGTTAAGGTAGTCTGTAACTTAACGGCACTAACATAAAATTGAATAAAATTTGGACAGCTTCCAGGTAAAATTTAAAAGGCTTTAATGACGCGTTTCTCAACCAGCTAAGGGTCGTTTCATCAGATATAAAGCAGATAAAATACACTTCAAATTGTAACATTATATACACATTTGACTAATTAAAACCGGAAGTTGTCACTGAAAAATAACCAATAGGTACGTCTGAAAAAACTCCAGCTGAGGTGTCAATATCGTATCCTCAGCTGTTACATTCTAGCATTGTATACAAATTATTCAACAATCAAAGGATTTAACAGATAAGATTTTGTTACCATAATGTGTTTATGTCGATGTGATAGATAAGGGTGTATATATACACAGAATCCTAAGTATATTTTATTTTTGTTATTATTTCAACCTTTTTGGGGTAGTGTTGAACTGGATGGTCACATTTATTAGGTGCAATGTTTTAGATTTCTTAATAAACCATAAAATTTATAATGTCTTATTAAGTATATGTGTCCACTAGTGTGTTCCTATTAGACTGTGTGTTTTGATTAGTGAAGTGTAGATTTACTTTTAAATCCCGATTTAGCAAAGGATTTAAAGGGTATGTATATCGTATATCGTATGTCTCTTGAGTGTTTGTATTTCTAACCTTAGACCTATCTATTTAGATTCTTCTTATATGTCTTTTCAAAGTCTTGGAGTGTATCGACATATTCACTCCGTTTTCGGAGAATAGGAAATGGTAATAATAATAAAAAAATATATATGAAAGTAAAAATTCTAATTCAAAATAAATATGTTAAGTTGACAAAAAAAAAATAAAAAAATTTCTGAATAAGAAAACATTTCTGATTTCGTTAGTAGCTGCAATCCTAAATATCTTTGCAACCAAAGAAACATATATGTACAAAAGATGTTGCATATCCAAGTCTATAAAAACTATGGCCTAGATTTGGAGTTCGGCGGTAGATGGGTTGTTAACGCCACGCGTGTTTATGTCTAACGCACGGCATTGTTTGACTCCGGTATTTAGAGTTAATATAAGACCATCTAACGATGCTCCTAACGCGTGTATGTCACACGCGTAATACTGCCCGCGTTAGACAGTCTCCCATAGAGATCAATGGGAAAGGCACAAAATTGCTTTTTTCACCTAACACTCGATCTCGCGAGAATACGTACAGCTCGGTCATATGACGCATACCACATCATGCACAACAATAACACGCCGCAAATGTCACAACAACAATCAATCAACAAAGCACACAAGCATTACACATTCACATGCGGGGGAAGTTTTAATACAATTTTATACGGGGAATACGCATATACTTTAAGATGCGGAAAATCGCAAAATAACAACAAGGATTAAAAAAGATATACATACACTCGAAACAAAATCGCATTCAATATCACTATATATTAGGACAAACATACATATACAACACTTCACGAAGAACACACCATCGCAAAATCACATTTAAAAAGAATACTTTTGGACAATGAAAGCTAAAACGAACACTATGACATCATCGCATTCTACACATTCCACAAATACCAACTCTAAATGAGCATGCGCAAATTCACACACTTAATACACATTGCAATAATATTAATTGCTAATAAAGCACACCTGAACACTATTTACAACGGAAATTGGGACATCATTAAACATTTACACAAGGTATATAAGCACCACACAAGCAGGGCTTCTTTGACTGTGTTGCTGTTGGGTCTTTGGAGATTGGAGGTTTAAGAATAGAGAGTTTGAGAATTTTTGAGAGTGAGTTAGTGTTAGTGTGAGAGAGTCAGTTGGTAGTGTTAGCGTGAGAGAGTGAGTGAGTTAGTGGGAGTTAGTGGGAGTGGGAGAGAGTCGGTTAGTGGGAGCGTGAGTGAGTTAGTGGGAGTTATTAGTGAGAGTTGTTAGTGGGAGCGTCAGTTAGTGGTAGTTAGTGAGCGTTAGTGGGAGTGTTTGT